>NW_019524899.1:95094-143353 GCF_002814215.2 Seriola lalandi dorsalis | reverse complement strand
CCCACCCCCCACATGTTTGGGTCCATCAAACTACTTAAAATATGATTACAGTCCTTGCCTATAATTCTCCACTGTTTCTTTCCCCCCCACTCCCTCATATTCAGCTTTCATCTTTGTCCTCGCTTTTAATGGCTTTATCAAATAGAAAGCATATGATGCTCTCTCCAAATATCCCACATTCGCATCGAGAGGGTGGAGAGGATGGAATTGCAGGAGGGTGAAAAGGGAGAAATGCACATCTGTGGCGCAGCACTAATTATTAGGAAATACTGAGAACAAGGGGAGGAAGGGAGAAAGAGAGAATGGGCTCTGGAGCTGAGTGATCCTCAGATCCTCTTCCAAGTGCCTGTGCCCGTGGTGGAGCTTGTTTCATCTCCGTCTCTTATGCGCTGTTTTACTGCACTTGCTGTGCTGTACGCAGATCCTGCGGGGTCCAGTGTTAAACCCACACATAGATATGAAGATAAAGATGCAATGTCAGGCCAAACAAAAGACACTTAACAAGTACTTTTGGTATTGTTTTAAACAGTGATAGGAATCAGTATATATTCTCTATTTGGTAATAACGATGAAAGCCACTTTATAGGAACCACTTGATTGCTGCGGGACAAACAACGTCCTAAACTCATCTATAAACAAAAACATCATCATTGAGAAGTGTTGGTTGTGGTTGTAAAGTGACATTTAATAGCTGTGGAAAGTATTCGGGTGACTGTTGAAAGACAGGCCCTCCACTTCAGCTTCAAAACACATTTTGCAGCCACACTTAATTGCAAAGGGCTGCACATCATCAGCACGCTGTGTCACCAGAAGTGCAACATTTGACTACACAAACGTCAAGCCTCAATACCATAAAAAAAAAAAGTATCTGCTTCTTGTGAGAAAGCAGATACAGAAAAGGCTGAGCTAGTTACTGTGTCTGCATCCTCTGTGTTACAGGAATTGTATTTGAGTGATACATTGATTTAATCAGCTCCAGATGGGCTGTACCACTCAATTAGCATCACCTGCTCAAAGTTAACTGTCTCATATTCATAACACAGTCACTTTTCTATGAGGCATGGTTCAGGTTTTCAATAAGCTCATCTGGGTAATTCCGAATGTTTTTTCAGCGTGTGTGCAGCTTTTTTAAATTTTTTACAGGAAGTGAAGTTGCAACCACTTCATGAGCAATCATAAAGGTACTTTATTTATTTATTTTCTTAAATATATGCGCACAACTGCCTAATACACCTTATGTATTCTTACATCACATTCAGCATTAACAGACTGTGACAGCGCTCTTGTGTGCAGAAGGGTTCCACCCTTTTTTTTTTTTTTTCTTTATGAAGAAATCAGTGAATGGTTTGTTGCAATATCCCCTCAGCTGTACCATGACTGTAATCATATCCTCAGTGCATGCAACCATTTCACTCACAAATAACCCATGTGTGGTCACACTTCGTGAAGAGGAGTAGAAAACAAAGGCTGGACTCGCACAGCTGCACAGTGGGTGGGCTCGGAGCTGAGATCAAGCTGCAGCACCTTTACATGACGAGATGAGGCACGACCTCTTTTTAATACCTCCGTTTATAATTAGCCTTTTATTGGATTAAGGACAAGAGCACTTGGATTATTCTCACATGCTTGTTATCTTGTTTTATTAATCTTGTAAAAAAGAAAATAAAGTTGCGAGCGACTCTCCAAGACCTGAAAGGAACCGTCTCTGTGCACAGAGAGCTGGACTGAGTCCTCGCCAGCGCAGGCAGCTGAGCCTGTTTGTACTTTCATGCTTAATTAGCGTACCTTGCAAAGTATTCTGGGAGATTTGACAGTAAAAAAAAAAAAAAAAAAAGTGCAGCCCTCGCAATGAAGCAGCACAGATTTTTCATTCACCACCTACATATATCACAGTGAGCTTCTCATGATATTTTCAGGAAATGGGCTTTAGTGAGATTTTTTTCTTCAGCTTGAAAAACACTTCAAGTGTCACCACTTGGCACCTGCATCAGTGTTATAAATGTATATTATTAAAAGCATACAATACATTACAGCATACATGAATAATGATTCGGGGGCTGTGGCTGACTGAACTACAAGTTAAATCAGACTTTTACACTAGTAAACATTAGTTAGACAGTTTGGGAAATATATTTCACTGTCTGTGAGAGTAACAGGAGAAGATCGATACCACGCTCATGCCTGAGTATTATGTGTAGAGCTGGAGCTGTTAGCTTAGCTCGCCTAGCAGAAAGACTGAAAGCAGAGGGAAACAGCTAGGTTAGCTGTCCCAAAGTTGAAAAAATATGCCCAAAAACATGCCTTAGATAACTTGTTTCTTTATTCTGTAATTTGAAAACAACAGTTAGTGGTTTTAGCAGGTATTACTAATAAACTAAAAGTTTATTAATGAGCTTTAGAGGTGCTAGTTGGGATATTTTTAAACTTTGAGAGAGCCAGCTATTTCCTCCTGCTTCATGCTAAGATAATCTCCAGCTCCATAGTCAAAGCACAGACATGAGAGCGCTGTCAATCTTCTTATCTAACTCTTTTAAATCGATAATGATGAAACTTGATACAAGCTATTTTTTGTTGGCGTATGATGATATGTTTTATTTATTGATACTGAACACAACACAAAACATGTGCACAGGCACAGAGGAGCACAAACCATAGTGATGCTCTTTGTTTAAACACAATGGATATACAGTATATAGCACCTTACAAATAACTCACATCATACAGTAAAAACCAAATATATTGTGTGTAGAGTGTATTTGTGTCTCTGGCTAAGAAGAGACAGTCTACAAATTCTGTATTTAACTTGTGACAGCCTCTTTATCATAAGCCACTGTACTGTAAAAACAGGGTTCAGTGACAACACTCCTGGCTTTAGTCACAGTGTTAATTACCCTCCGCTACACAGGTTATACTTAGACATTTTATGGCACTGCTGTTTGATAATATATAGTTTAGACGGTAGGGAAGGTGCAGTACGTGAAGTACAGAAGGACGTGAAGTTGTGAGTGAGATCCTGAGTCAGCAGATGCTCAAGGCATCACGAGAGAGACACTAAGAAAACCTCCAACTAGCGTTCCTTTTTTGTGTGTGCATATGTTGTTAATGTGATTTACTTGATTCATTCTGCAGAGAGGAAATTTACTTCATGTGTGCACATATAACACAGGACCCTGCTGTGGTTTTTAAAAACAGAGCCCTGTTAGTTTTCACCCTGATTTACACCTGGGATGACAGTCAGTTAAACAGTTATCAGGGTTTAAGGAAAGATTAAGCTAAAGCACATATCATAGTGTTTTAAAGTTAAGGAACAATTCAGCATTTTTGGGAAATGCTTTGCTTTTTTGCCTAGAATGACATAAGAAGATTTACACCATCCATGTCTACCTTCAGTATGCAAATCTAGGTGCATATTTTTAAAGGTCCCAAAATTAAGACTTTGTTTTATTTGAAGTTTTGATATTCATAAGGAGATATATGTTTTAAGTACAAAAAAATATTTCAATGTAGTTTTACATCTCCTCTCTCAGGCTTATCTGTGAAGCTGTAGTAACAGGTCGGTTAGCCAATCAGAAGAGAGGAGGCTCTGAGCTTCTCTTCTGATTGGCTGACTGTTTTCTGAGTGATCCAATAAAAACATAGCAGATCTCAGGTAAACACTCAGAGAAACCAAATCCTGCAAGGTTGGATGGTGGGTCCAGGTATGGCATGGCTGAGAGCGGTGAGTGCTGTGTTGTGACATCACAAAGTTACAGAAGTCCTTACGGTTGGTTTTAAGGCTCAGTTTCTGAATACAGGCTGTGTGTATTTCTTGGCTGAGCACTTTGATACTTTCACAGTATTAATATAGAACATAGACTTGCTCTATAATCAAAAAACACATGGAAATCTACTTTTATATGTATGGGACCTTTAAACTTTGAAATGAAATCCTCCAGGTTTATCTACATAGTTAACACACAGACAGAGTTTGGTTGGTTTATCTCATTTATGATGCATTTGCTGCTTGGTCAGAAAAAGTCAGGGACTGTTAGCAACAACATCCCAGGCTGTAAAAGAGCTAAAGCACAGACATGACGCTGACAACATGCTTTATAAAGAAGCTCAGACAAAACCAGCAGATGACACACTGGGCGATCGTGTACTCACAAACACAGAGATAGATCGTGCTCTATTTTGTGTAGTGAATAATTTGCTGGTTAATTTGTCCCACTGCTAAGAATAGCACCTGCGGCCGGCTGGCTGGTAGGCAGCGTGCTGGTGGTGAGCGGTGTGCTGAGAGGCTCGGGGTGGTTAGCAAACAGCTTAGTGTGGTCTCTGAGGTCTGGCCAGACTAGTTCCCACAGTCCCTACACTTTGGCTGCGAGGCTGTTTCAATGGGCGTACGTTCTATTTTGATGATTCTCTGAAAAGCCCAAAGACAAACAATGGAAATGGCTGGAGTTTGATTTATAACAGCCAGGGCTAAATCTCCTGTTTTCCCGTGTGGAAACCACATAAAAGATCAGAGTGGAAGAGGAATCCCACTTTGGACTCTGAGGCTTATCATGTCTCAGCTAGAGCTCGCCGGGAGCAGTCAGTCACCTCCCAGTGACCTCCTGCTCTGCTGGAGAAGCCCACGGTGGCTGCCAGCAGACAAACAGATTGTGCCTGCAGTTACAAAAGCAAAATACAAATTATAGGCAACATCCTGAGCTATAATCCATTTTATAATCTCTGGTGTCATCCCTCATTCTCTTCCTCCTGTGTCCACATTTCTCAAGTTTAATCTGGTCCACGAAAACAAGGAATATTGCAATATTGTTCAGCTGAACTTTGATAAATTATTTTCATTATGCACAGATATGGTTTGGAAAGAATCCTGTGTATGTGAACAGTTGATAAATCAGTTGTTGGAAAGTGTGGAGAGAAGTAGCTCTGGTATGCTCCACAGATATACAAAGTGATGCAGAGCAGAGCCACCGCTCTGTCAATAATGAAACACTTTCAAATATGTCCAGGGTCAAAACACAGCAATTGATCAACAGTACAGCCCTCTTTGTAGTCACTGCCGATTTTCAGATTCTTTGCACATGTAAAAAATTATGAGAGCAGTGAAAATGTAAGCACCAGGGCGCATTTGTTTCTGATCATTTTAGTATAAATACGTCTAAAACTTAAGGGAGTTTTGTTAGGAAGACAAGCACAAAGTCAGAAGAGAAAACCTAATGGTGCAGCTTGTGCTGTGCCTTCAAATGTGAATTAGTAGTGGCTCCCTTTGTCTTATTTAAAAATGGAGCTAAATATGTCCACATGTGCAGCTATGTAAAATGCAGATATGATACAATCTGCATTTTCAAAGCACTAACACTTGGATAAAAATCAGCTTGTATGCATAAGACCACTGATTTTCCAGCATGGCATGCTTTGTAGCTCGATCTGTGACGCATTCTTCGACTTTTGAAGCCCAATTTGTGAGAAGGACATGGTACAACTTGTTCTTATAGATAGACAGGATATGACAGTTTTTCAAATCGAGTAACAGTCAGGAATTTTTTTTAAACCCACACTAACACATCTGGATATTTATCGTTGATCCACATTTGCAGAACACATACCAACAAGTGTAACAGCATGTTTTGCAGGATCTTCTGGTCCAGAGAGCATAAATATATAGTATGAGGGCATTGCCCTTGTGGTACAGACTCTGTCATATCTAGATCTTGTAATGAGAGTTATGAGCATCACATGTAGTTTAGGAAAAAATCTTCTGTAACGTGTTTTATCAAGAAAGCTTAAGCAACTTCATAGATGTGCGTTTTTAATTACTTCTTTTGCCAATTTTCTGGAAATGTGGTTAATGTTTGTGCTGCAGTCAGATTGAAAACTGGCTATTTTTTTTGCAAAAAAGTTTTCAAATGTCAAATGATATAAACAGAAAAAAAAGCTTTACAAGAACAAATAAATAGTCTAAAATTGGCAGCATTTTTAATTGTGTAAACGAGAACAAAACAAGGATGTGCAAATTAAAATCTGACCATACTGTTTAGTTGGTTTCCTGTTTTATTTTGAAGTACCTCACCTATTAGGGTGTGTTTTAATTCCTTTTCCAGTGTGTTTCCCGCCTTTTGTGATCGTCTGCCCCAATTAGCTGCACCTGTGTCTCGTTTGGTGGTGTGTGTTTTTAAGTCTCTACATTCCACTCAGTTTTACTGTTCAGTTCCCTTTGTGTTTCCTCATATTTCTGCTCTTGTTTGCTTCAGTAAGTCATGTTTGTTTACCCTCTTTGCGGTTCCAGCCTTCATGTTCGTCTGCATTTGGGTCCTGAAATCCTGAATTCATAACAGTACTTGATAGTTTTCCATATTTTGTGTTTCAGTTGTGACCATAAAAGTATTTAAATTCATTACCAAGCCTCAATCGGCTTTAACGATGAGGAAAAAAAGATTTTCTTTTTCAACTGAGAGGCTAAAAACATACCACAATGCACTCATTATGACACGTGTCACAATGTGAGCGAGGTGAATTTGACTTTTTAATAAAAGGCAGGGCCAAAGTTCACAGAAGAAAAACTCACATTCATAAAGCTTTGACAATAATATCTTTCTAGGAACTGATGTGTGGAGCCAGAGAGCTAAACTTGAACTTAGTTTGCATAATTGCAGCAGACACATTATGAATAATTTCCCTCCTCAAACTAGGAGTTAAATATTGCAGCTTTTCCAACACACAACACAATAACACAATCACTGTATTTACTTTCATTGGCTTGTAATTGTATTGAGGGGAAAAATGGGAAATTTGTCTCTAACCTGTGTGATGGAGTAGTTAAACTTGTACGCTACCAAACACCGGGCATGAGGAGCTGGAATGCTTTTATGGACTGAAAACAGTTTTGCTCCATTTCCATAAAAATTACGCTCCGCCATCCTCTCGCAGCGCTGGAGGCTTTCTCGCAATCTGGTGAGCATCTGATTGTTATTTGGGCCTCATTGTACTGTTATCATGAGAAAAAACACTGAGCTGGGGCCCAAGGGCTCTATAAAGAAACCCAGAGAGGTCTAAATTGAGACTGTGACGGACATCCGTCGCGATGTCGGTGAGAGGGCTGTAATCAGAGCTGGCTTTGCGTAGACAGTGGGACCATCCATCGCTCTCTTTAAAAACAAAAAAAAATTCTGGCACACGCTCAGAGCTGGAAGATTACACACAATAGGAAGACTTAGCTGTCTATTCTAGTTTCTTTAAAACCTCTTGGCTTATGAAATGAGGATCATGCTCAACATCAGAATTCATAACTGTTTCAAAAGCCCCATCGATGCTCATGAACGTGAACAAATCTTTCCAAAATTGAGACAGAATATAAATCAGACAAGAATTTCTTGGACACACACAGTGACCTCAGATATCGCTTTGTTACCCGCTAATTCTTGAAGCTTAAAAAGCTTAAAGCTGCACTGATCAGAGTTTTTACATTAACAAATCGATCCCTCCGGTATCAAATTCCTCATTTTTCCCATATGTTGGCCATTATTAGACAATACCCTGGAATCAATCTCCCTCATTATTACTGTTAATGTCTTACCGAGCTTCTGTCCAGTTTATTGTTATTGCCAATGTCGTAAAATACGGCTGCGGAGGAATCAGTGAGCAGCCAGTTCTCAGCTTGAACTTCAGTGCAGCACACACGACAGCTCAAAGCTTTATTTTAGAGCCTCCACCTGCAACAGCGATCTGACGGCTAACTGAAAGAAACAAGTTGCTTTACAAGATTTAAACTTTCCATTTGCAAAATATTCAAATTACTAAGTGTAGACAGTTGTTGGTCGTAGTGTCAAACCCACAGAGAATTATCACCCAATTTTGCAGCTCCACTACAAAACATTTTAGCTTCTTCTAGCCTCTTGTTTTGGTTTTCCACTCCACTCTCATCACCCTCACTTCCAGCAGCAGCTGTTTTCACTGAAATAGATGATAGTGTTGCTGCTCTGTGTTTGTTGAATGTGGGAATAGAAACCCAGTTATTAACAGCAGTGGATTTGTCGGGGTGGACGGTGGGTGTACAAACGCATGACTGTCACAGCAGAGACCACGATTCACCTCCACAGTCCCATCTGTGGTTTAGGCAACGAAAGCGCTTAGGGTGAGTTTAGAGACAGACCATGGTTTTGTGAATGTTTCCTGTATTCTGATGCCTACAGACTGTGAGATTTCATCAGTCTCAAGTTTATTACAGGCCACGCTGTGTGACATGAATCTAATGCACTTGGGTACAACATCACGTGCGATGTAAACTGTACGACGGTGACACATATTGAATCGTAGCTAAGACACAAGCATAAAACGTTAGCCTGCATCATCCATCTGAGCTGCTATAGTGGTGAACAGTGAAGCTAAGCAAGATTGGTAGTTGATAAATACGTCATTTCATGCTGCGTTCGTATTGGTCGGTTAGTAGACATACGTTGTATCAGTCACAGTAGCTGCTGCCCAGTTCAGGGGCCTAATCATTCGGAGGACGTGGCCCTTCGTAGCTGTTGTAGACCACATGGGCCAAACTGAAAATAAGACGGTCTAGTATATGGAGGATTTTCACTCTGCATTACCAGTGGGTGGATGCTTCGTTGCCCAGGAAAAGGACGAATTTGAAGAATTCTTTGAAATGGGACAGTCTAGTCGCGCTGCGGTGAAACAAATGCAGCCTCCTCCGAAGGATGCAGATCCCGAATTGGGACACAACTATTGTGAGATGGTCATGACAACGGCCATCTTTCACAGTGCAGCTGTAGTCAGTATAAGTGGATATTTTATTGGATATTTTGGTGGAAAACAAACGTTGTCTGAACAACTACTGACGTGTTCAGTGTCAACATATTTACAACTTGCCAAATAACGTAAATTATGTCAGTAGAAAGCTTCATCCGGTCACAAATGTTTCCTGCAAAACAAATTCACTGTTGCAGCTTAATTATCAATAAGCTACACATCATCTCTAGCGTCCAGGGTTGGTAAATAGGCCATGCTTTGCTAACACACTAGCCATAACAACTTAATGGAGTGCTAATACAAAACAAATATTTAATTAATATTTAATTTACTTTCAGTCGAACGTCTTCAGACATGATCCTGCACCTGACAACATCACATATTTGACTTTTAGTTGACGCATGCATGTCAGCACATTTACTTAAGAAAACTGTAAAATTTATATTAAGGGATATAAATTATTATTGAGCAACAACTTCAAAAATCTTACTTGACACTCACAGAAAGCCTCTAAACCTCTAGATGACTGTTGTTTGACTTGATGAGACTTTGATTCCGCTGTTACTGGTTCTCTAGAAGAGTAGAACGATGTTGATAAACCAGTTTTATTTAAGCCTCATCTCACAATATCATTATTTTTAATTTAGTGTTATCCCTTTTTAGTGGACGACCAGTTGGCCGCAACTACAAACCCTGATTTAAGGCTTGTGTAAATGTGGATGGACACGAGGTCGACACGTATGATTATAGAAGCGTCTCTCCGCCTCAAATGAGCGGGTACAACATGTGTCAAAGCGGAGATATTGACCATGATAATCCCCTTTGTATCTCTGGCTTTATTTTATCTTTCAAGCTCTTCCCTCTGACTTGCCTGTGCGTGTCCGTGCCCACCGAAGGAGCTGGGCATTTATAAAAGACCACTCTGATGCTAATGAACCCTAATCCTGTCATTCCCCTCCAGAAGACTTCTCCCTCAAGAGGGCAGTGTTTGAATGAAAGAGCCTCCATCTGTCAGCACTCATCAAATCACTGGGAAATGAGGGATGCCAAGAAAACTCAGTCCTCAATCTATATCATTTTATTCAAAGCAGATACAAAAGGATATAGATTATTGGATTCCCATGTGGAGCATTAGCTAGATCCAAATCATGTACACAACACATGGTGCCGTGTTGTATCTCACTGCAGCAGGAAGCGGCTGATAAAGGGTCAGTGCATTTTCTTGAAGGTGCGAGAAAAAGAAAAAGCCCCCGCTGAGCGTCTCACTGGTTTGAATGTCTCTATTGAGCTGTGTGATTATGGGTAATTAATGTGAGACATCAATGATTAACGTGTGCACAGCCTCGTATCAAACAGGCAGGGAGAGACTCTGAGGAGGAGTGTGAGGCGCATGTTGCAGCAGTGGAACAACTTCATTTCCCCGCTTCGCCTTGAGACGCAGTCCAAAATAAACCACCTCAAAAAAAAAAAAGAAAAAGAAAAAAGAAAACGGCTGAATGCTTTAGAGACACGTAATGCTGCGGAAATCGTTAAGAGGGGGAGAAGATGCATTTGTACACTTAATTCCAACAACAACAACAGCGAGGAGAAATGTGCAGATCCGCTCTCACTCATCACACTCAGGCACAAGTGGGCTCCTCTCTTCTCTCCTTCTGTCGTCTTCTCTCCTCATGTTTTCTCTCCTTCCCTCCCTTTTCCTCTGTCCTCATCTCCTCTCACTGTTTCTCTCCTCTCTCTTCTTCACCTCTCCCATTTCTCTGCTCTAATTTTTTTCCCTCTTTTCTTCTTCTCTCACTCTTTCCCTCCCCTATTTTTTTTTTTACCTCTCCTCTCATTTTCTCCCCTCTTACCTCCTCTCTCCCCCATTTCAGCTGCTCTGCCTTACATTTCCCTCACCTCTATTGTCCTCTCTTCTTCTGTCACTCTCTCGCCCCCCCAACTCTCTCTTCTCCCCTTGTCTCCTCTCTCTCTGTTCTTCTCCCCGTCATAAAAATCAAATTTCTTTTCTTCTCACTTCCCTCTTTCTTGTCTTTCATCCTCCCCTTCTCACTCCTTTATTTTCCTCTTCTCATTCTCCTCCTCACCTTTCCCCTCAATCTTCTCACCTCTTCTCTATTTTCCTCTCCACTCCTTTATTTTCTTTTCCTCTCCTCGGTTGTCTTTTCTCTATCATTCTCCTCTCTCATTCCTCTCCTCTTACTCTTTTCCTCTGCTGTCTCTTCCTCCTCCTCCTCCTGACCCTTCCCTCTATCTTCTCCCTTTTCCTCTCATCTCCTCTCACTTTCTGCCTCTTCTATTTTCCTCTCCTTACCCCCTCTTACTCTTATCCTCTCCTTGATTTTCCTCTCCTCTTTTCCTCCCATTTCTTCTCCTCTAGTCTTCTCCCTCCTTCCTCTCCTCTCCTCCTCACCTTTCCCCCTCTTTTATTCCCCTCTTCTGTCCTTTTTACCTCCTCTCCTCTCGTCTTTGCGCACGCATCCACCCCTCTCCCCTCCTTGTTTCTCAATGAATCTCTCGCCCAGGTTCGACCCCTCCCACTCCGTGTAAGCGCTTTAATTGTCAGCCTTGACGCGAACTTGCGTAGGCTTAAATACCGCGTGCGCCTCTCGCTTTGAGGGTGGAAGTGATCAAACCTGTCCAAGCAGCAGGGCATCTCTAATGTGTGTGTGAGCGTGTGCGTGTGTGTGTATATTCTTTCCCCCCTCTCTTCGTCGCTGTGGTTTTATTTGTGCCGCCGGCCGACCAGCATGCAGGTGTCTCTGGCCCTCCTCGTCTCCAGCTCGGCGCTGCTGCTGCTGCTCCAGGGATGCTGCACCGCCGTCAAGGGATGGAAGGTACTAAAGAATGATGCTACGGAGATTTTACCGGAGTACAGAGAAAACACTCGGACACCCCAGGAGGCAATACCACAGGCGAACAACGGCAGCAATAACAGCAACAGCAACAGTATGAATAACAGGGCGAAAAACGGTGGAAGAGGCGCGAACTCAGTCTCCTTCAGTAAGTATTCAGAGAAGTTCATTCAAGGTTTTAAAATGCTGAATTTTACGCATTGTGAGGTGTTTGGAAAGAAATGAAATTGAAAGCAGCAGTTTCATAATTAATTCTGTTGTAATTAGTCATTTTATTGAGTCTTTATCAGGGGCCTGATGCGTAACCGTGAATATAAGGAGGAATAAATACATTTAGAGGTAAAGCTGTGTATCAGCCACAAGCGACCTCATGCACAGTAGTCTGTGTGAACAAGTGCGCGGAAATATGTAAATGTATTTAATTTAATCTCGTCTAGACAGTATACATTTATATTTAAGATTATGATGTTTTATTTTTGTAAAGAATAAAATGTCTATCAAAGTAAAAGATTGAAGTGTTTGTTGGAACTGCGGTTCAGTGGCTGCGCTCAGACTTCCCTCTTTACCACAAATGTTAAAGAACCTACTTCATAAATTTAAGATACATTTGATAAGTTTACCTGTTCTTCAATTTTCTACCTCTGATTTTGTTCTAAAGGAGCAAAAGCTTTTAATTTTATAGATATATACATACATATATAGATATATATGTATGTATATATAGATCTATAGATCTATATATTTCTATCTCTCACTTGATGTTCACACCGGTTCCCTGATGAAGAGCAGCTCCGCCGTGTGGGAAGAGTGTTTTCTGCTTAATTCACTGCCAAAGTTGAGGGTGATGAGAGCAACTTATACACACATTCTTGTGGTTTCTTCTCCTACACAATTTTGAAGTGGAGCATTAACAGAGACATCAGGTCTTTTTTCACGTTGTCCTCCAGTTTATTTCCTTCTCTCTTTATACTATTAGTCAAGCTCTACTTCCACCATAACTATTTGATTGCAACAACATGTTTCCCAAATAGAAAAACCCCACATTTTGTTCATCGGGTGGTGGAGGGGGGTGTCTTTTGGGGAGGTATGGGGGGGGGGGGGTTTGGAAATTGCTTTTTAAATGCAACACTGCCTTTGAGAATGATTCCCACCTGTGGCCAGTAAAGGTTGTGTGTTCTGATTGAGCCGTGCACGTAGGATAATCTAACGCTTGCTCTCATGGATTCAAGATGGGTGGTGCGAATATTCTCACACAGTTTAGCTGTCGTTTAATCATGGCCACTCAAAGGCGAGCTCAGAGGAGATGATGATTGATTACATTAGAGGAACATCAGCTGATGGAGCGAGGGAATTAGCAAGTCAGGACCTGTTAATGTGACTGTTGAGGATCTTAACACCTCAGGAGATGGGCTGAGAAAATCAAACGCAAAGCAGCAAATCCACACCTTGAACAAGATCATGTTTTACATTCTTTTTTTTTTTTTTTTTTTTTTTTACTAGTCTCCAAAAAAGGGCTGGAAAAAATGCATCCTCCTTGTTTTCATATGGATAAGCAGGAATATGTGATGGGTTTCACAGGGAGACAGAAATCTCCTGGATTATTTTCTCCGTCCGCCTCTCAGCTCTCGTCCTGGGACGGCTTCTCATGGTCCCTGTGGGGTCAGAGCGGAGGCTTTGACCACTGCCTGGCCTCCCTCCAGTCCTCTCCCAAGGCTCGCCTCTCTCCGCCGCAGGAGAAGACCAGCTCACGCAACTGTACAGTAGTCTAGTGTGTGATCTTACTTTCTCTTTTTCTTCAGGCCACCCTCATTAGCAATGCTTTTTTTTCCAGGCTAACAGTAAAGAGGAGAGCAGGAAATGTGAAGGGGAAAGACACCGACGCTCGTTGAACAAGACAACCTGTGGTAACTGGTGCAAAACCGCTAACCCAGTGCGTGCTGTGGACACTGTATACTGTGGTCGCTTCAGCGGCGGGCCACAGAATAACACTAGATCAGGTTCTCATGGGGAGAAAAAAAGAAAGAAGAAGTCACCTCACATAAATCCTTTGTTCAGCCCTTTTTGCAAAGAAAGCCACAGAGGAAAACAGATCCCTCTCTGAGTGTATCATTTCTTAACCGACAGTTCCTTTTTGCCCCTTTTTTACTCACTGCATGTGAAAAAAAACAAAACAAGAAGAAAAAAAAAAAAAAACACAGAACAATAACTCATGCATACGGCTGTTAAAAAGCTGTGGCTGAAATATAGGATTACAGGCTGAGCGTGTTGTCTCAAATCAGTCTGGCAGATGTCCAGTTTGTTCAAAATTGTACAGTTGCAGCGCTGCCTTAAAATAACCAGACAGCTATTTACTCTTCCATCACCACATACATTTCCTGAGGGCCAACGCTTGTATGCCAGCTTTTCCTTCCAGCCCAAACCTCCATTAGGTTTGATTGAGCTGTTTAATGGCCCTCTGGTCTGGATTTGCTATCAGCTGATTGCTGCCAGCTGGATTTCTTTTGTGAAGCCCCATCGTCAGCTAATGATCAGACCATGAATCAAATACAGAAACTCTGATCTGAATCTCATTGGCTTAAGGCTTAACTTAAACGCACAAATTGTTGTATTAAGTTGAATTTGTAAAGGTGCATTTTTCGGCTGCGCTCTTGTGTTGCACAGTGTGTCGAACGGAAATGTGCTGCCTGATGTTTTTTTTTTCTTTCTTTCTTTGGCTTATTGTTCCTAAATAACACAAGCGGCGAGTTCATGAACAGAATCGGAGAAATTAGCACAAGACTGAGCCGCAGCGCTGAAGCAGTTAACCTGTCCACTCCAGTGTGCGGCACTTCAAAGTGTTTGTTTTGGGCTGAAGCCATGAGTGTAACTGTGATATCCTGCTCTTCAACCCAGGTGCCTCAGAGCTGAGCTGTAGGGAGCTGCGTTCCACCCGTTACATCACCGACGGATCTTGCCGCAGCGCCAAACCCGTCAGGGAGCTGGTGTGCTCGGGCCAGTGCATGCCAGCGCACCTCATGCCGAACTCCATCGTCCGGGGAAAGTGGTGGAGGAGCAGCGCCTCGGACTACCGCTGCATCCCGGCGCACTCCCGGACGCGCAGGGTCCAGCTGCAGTGTCCTAACGGCAACACACGGACTTACAAAATCCGCGTGGTCACCTCCTGCAAGTGCAAGCGCTTCAGGCCCCACCACAACCAGTCGGTGGCCAAGGAGGTCCCGAAGACGCAACGCAACAAGAAGCACAGTCGTTCGCCTCAAGAGCGGAAAAAGAACAACACACCAGTGACAGGCAACTCGTACTGATGTGGCTCTCCAGCATCTGAGGACAAAGACTGAAGCACATTCACTCACTCACACACACACTCACTCACTCACTCACTCACAAACACACACACACAAACACACACACACACACACACACACACACACACACACCAACATATCTCCTTCAGATAGGGAGAAGATGCAAGAGAAATTTCAAAGAGAGCGAATTCATAAGCTAATTGCTGGGCTGATGTTAAGTCATTCGTCTTTTATTTTTCAGCCACTTGTCAGCACATTTGTGAACTTTTGCTTATTTGCATGAGTCAGTGCCAGGACTTGCCACGACTGCGACTGGTAAGGAGATGTTGCACCACGTCGGATAATATGTATCTGATCACCCCAACAGCTCAAAAAACCTCCCTGAGCTCGGTCTCCGTCTTGCACTCAGCCACATTTCATTTAAGCATAATGAGAAGTACTCCCCGAGGCCTCAGGCCCATCTGTACAAACATCCAGCGGATGCAGAGCTACACTGCACCACGGCTCTGTTTAAAGCTGAAAAGGTGTATCTCCGCTCCAAAGTGGTTGTAATCCATCTCCTTTTTGGCTGTGTGTGGAGGAGATGGTGGCAGCTCTGGGGGCTCTGATGGTGGGATGTTGACAGTTTTGCAGAGGGCCTGGCGTGCACGGCGGTCCACGCGGCTCTCTGACAGCCCACTAAAGGCCTCACTCATCAGGACAGACCTACAGCACTCCCCCCCCCCCCGACTCAGCCCCACAACCAGGCCTGTCAGTTACAGTAGCGCCTTTTCCCACGACTAGATAAAGAGAGAGTGGAGAGACTAGGAGAGAAAGCAGTTTCCTCAGCACTAACACCACAGGGGGCACTGGGCATTCCTGTGACTCCTCTTAATTACTAAATGAGCCCATTCCTGTGTTAGCATTTGAGTCATAAAAAGCCATTTCCTCTAGCCGGTTCCTGTTTGCTGGAATCACATACAAAAAGTGCACATGTGTGTAGGAGGCATCAGAAAATTGTGCGTGGTTGTGTTGTTACCTAGGGGCAGAGCGCTCTCCAACACGCCCACACCGGAATTCTTTTGCAACGGGCCAAATAGAGCAGCGATCAGCCATCGACAGCCCAAATCCCCTCTGTTGTGTCAGCCTGTAAGATTCAAGAACACCTCCGTTCCTCTCTGCACCACCCTGTAAATAGCTCAGACAGGAAAGATAGGAATAAAAATAACCTAATGATAACAATAATTCAGTTTTTATCATTGTGTTGACTGCTGCAATCCGGCGGGAAGAGGAAGCGGCGATACCCAGTCTGTCAGCGCAGACGACACAACCTCCTTCCTCGAGCGACGCCTCAGACGGGACTGAACTTCACGAAGAATACTCACAATGTTTCCGCATATTGTCAGCACTCCGTTGTTTTTTTTTCCCCGGCTCATGTTGCTTCCTGACTTTTCTTTTTTTTTTTTGTTTTGGGGTTGTCTAAACTGTACTGACAATGTTTGCTTCTTTTTCCGACTTCTATGTTTTGAAATAGCAACTGGAAGGGGGGTTTATTATCGTGTAAGAGCTGAGAGCTGCGACGCGAACCTGTGTGGCTTCTGCAGTGGTGCCCTCGCATGACGGGCTGTTAAAGAGAGGGAGGGAGGGAGGGAGGGCTGTTTTCTACAGACACAAAGAAGGACTGTAATAAAGAATGAACAGCATATTTATTTTTTATTTCCACATTTAAATTATTTATGCAACCTTTTTGTAGTAAATAGCCATTATTGTCATATAGTATGATAGAGACTTTGGAAAATGAAATACTGTACAGTACATGAATAAAGTAAAGGCAGATATATTTGAAAGAAACTGGCTTATTTGTTATCATTCATTCACCCATTCGCCTTTATGTGTGCGTGCTCGGAAACGTTGGTCTGTGCAGAGAAATTCCAGGAATTAGGAAGTTGAGGTTTGCCACCGTTTGTCTGCACAGCTTTGCAAAAGAGAGAAGAATTTTCACTCCTGAGATTTCTGCGTCACCACAACACCAACATTTCTTTGTTTATGAGGGTGGATGTGAGCCAAAGCCATCACTCAGCATCACTCCTCTCTGCCTCTCTTCCCTCGAGGCCTTTTTTCAAACGCATCCCTCTTTGCTTTATTTGTGGATGCTTGTCATATCTGGAGCACACTTGCCAGCAGTACCACCAGCGCTCACTGAAACCGAAGAACTTGCAGTCATGCAGCAAGTTACACAATCCAGGCACTGAGAATGGATCCAACCTAAATGAGGTGTTTATGCAAAGTTTTATACGCAAGTGTAATTTTTAATTACCGGGACAAGGGCTCCTTTAAAGGGTCAAATAAAACTTTACCGTAAACACAAAACAGAGAAATCACTGTAGCAACTGACTGAGAGCTTGTCTTTAGTCGTGCCACTGCAGGACTGTAGATATTAAATTTCACTACATCATCCTTAATGTGCAGTCATGTCATTTTCAAGCCCTGTTTTCCAAGGGAGAACAGACATGCCATGCTTTTACTCAGGCAGCGAGCATGGAGCAAAGTTTCCCGAGAAATTCAAGAACACGTCCTCCAGAGCGCTTCGTGAGCCGGACCTAAATATATTGATGCTGACAAAGCATCTGCCCTGTGTTACTGCGCGCACACGTCGCGACCCGCAAGTGACCCTAACAGACCTTGGGAATACTGAGGCGCACCAGGAGTCAGGCGTGATTGATTCCCAACAAATGCAACAAGTCTGCGACACTGTGGTCAGGCCGCTGATGTAAGTGTCATCAATGAAGTTCTTAATACCAGGTGCAGACGTCCCTGAGGGTCCCAACTCTGTTACAAGTGTCTGAAACCGGATCCAATTAGCTGCAAACAATTCCTGGTTGACTCATGGCCTGAATAATGAATATTTATAGAAGTGACACACTGACCATGATAAATGATAACTGGCTTTGTCCAAATGTGGGAGAAGAAATGATAGGATTGCACTAGAGGAGACTTATGCAGTTGAACAGACAGCCGTTCAGTCTGTGCACACTCTGTGTTAAGCTCATCTCTGCAACTGACAATTTCTTAAGATAATCACTGTTTCCCAGCAAAGCCCTATCCTGCTCTCAGTGCAGTGTGATAATCAACTCGTCTCCATCTCGCCACGTCTTCACTTTAACTCCACAAGGAGTAAATGTTAAAACGTTGCTTCCAAGTGCATGTTTAGGTCCCCTCTTCTTCTTTTTTTTTTTTTTCCTCCTTTGAACTCCCATAATGGAATGGTAAAAATATCTAATTTCAGCTTCACTGCCAGCTTATTGTTTAGCACATTGCCAGTAAGTTGTCTAGGAGGCAGCCACTTGAATGGCTCAGGCGCTGTCAACACAGACGTAACTGATGTCGTGCCAAATGCAGAAGAGACAGTCAAATAAAACAGACTGTACATCATCTACAAATAAAGACATGTTTGACTGATGTGTGTTTTTGCCAGTAGTATCCGTCTTACAAAAGCAAACAAGCAAAAAAAGCACCAGTGGAAACTGACTGGAGGTGACATTCATAGCATGCAGAGCACTTAACTCTCACATGCCAGAAACTAACCCCTATAAAAGTCTTTAAAGTGCTGTTTTTTTTCTGGTCAGCTGCCTGTGCACTTCAATTGCTTAACAGCCAGTGCTGCGCCTGTCCAAGACATTTCTTGAGATGGAACATATTTTCTGAATACTAGAGCACATAATATTCGGACCTTGGTTGAGGATTACATAAAGTCACTTGTGCACACCGCAGTAGTTTCACTTCCAGGCCTTTTTAGTCAAACCTTTCCAGGAGCGGATATTATTGCTCCAGTCAAACACATATGGACAATGACGGATGTATTCAGAGACGGATGTTTGTGCTTCACCAACCACTCCCTTATCAGGTCATGAGTGCTAATAGCTTAAAACAAATGGAAACCAGAAGAGATGTCTGGCTGCCTAAAGGAATGAGGAACGCGGAAAGCACAAGTTCAACTAATTTTGTGTTCCTCCGACAACGCAGGCTTTGGAAGGTGGATAGTGTTTCCTGCAAGCTGAGAGTGTAACTCTCAGCAGGGAAGGGAGAAGCCGGGGTCAGGACAAGGAGGCGAAACCTATGATGACTTCAGTGTCCAGACTGCATCTTATTGAGGGAATCACGTTGTTCTTCGCTCATCGTGACGAAACAGAACATCTCCGTATCAGCAAAGAGATTTAGAAGAGGGTGACATTTTTCCAAAGATGGACAGTAGCATCACACGGGTCAAGGGGTTTCTACTGAGCCATGTAAGCCTCAGTCTCTCAGCCGAGGCCAGGCATGTAGAGAAGCGAGCCAACCATATGTGCTCAGGACAAGAGGAGGTGCAGAGGATAGGAAACAGGGTTGTCAACAAACAATTCTAAACAACCACAGCAAACCTCAAGGTTCTGGAGGCAGAATGCATTTCCATGCTTAATCATCACCTTATGGGCTCTATGTCTTGCAGAACAACCAATGAAAATATTAACTCAGTGCCGTGTTTTAACAAATAAGATTTTTCCGTTCTGGAATTGGAAAAAAAAAAAAAGGAAGTGCTGAACAACATGTTATTTATGGTAGAGCTACAAAAGTTTAATGTCAACTTTCAAACTTTTTCAGACCCTTAATGCTGAGAGATGAAGCTTACATGTGTCAGGTATTACTGCTGCACACTATCTGGTGTGTGTCTGGCACGTAAAGGCCAGTCTAACACGTGTAGCATCAAGAGTTTACACAACCTGTCATTCAGCAATTAGCTTGAGGTCGACGGAACTGACGGCTCGCGGGGAAACTGACATGAGCAAGGTCAGTTCCTCCACACACACAAGCAATTAAACTGTCTGTGTACATGTGATGTGTGGTAGACTGTTATGTTGTACACGAATAACACTGAAACTGCACTGAAAAAGCATAAATAAGGCTATGCAATGCTCCTGCTAATATTGAGCCAAAATGAAGGATGATGATGAAGGTTCAGGTTTCCATACTCCATAGTGTGTCGATGTTCTTGCACCATAAATACAGTAATTCTTTGAGAAACAATGTAATACTGTAGTTTATTCAATACTTCAGTTTTTTGTGGCGTTTAACAAACTCAATTTCCCATAAGCCCTACATCTTTGCGGGCCTAATATCACAGCTCAACAAAAGAGGCGAGTCCCAGGCAAGTTGAGAGGTCGCTGTTAGTTCATGTCTGTAATAACAGCAGGACAGGGAGGACTGAACGCTGCAGCAGAGATTACATCTAGAAAGTCAGAAAAATGACTTTAGAAAAGAGCGTTGGTGAGTTTTATGGCCACCGACAAGTTATGATGACATAAAGTACACGTGCTACTGCACTTATAAATTTTCATGGGCGCTGCAGTTTTTTTTTTTCTGTGTTCACAAAGCAAATGTTTAAGGTTTCAATTTCTAGTAGTGAGAGCTGTAGTGGATGCCAATTTGTCTTAAAGTAAACCCCAGGAATCCGCTTCATTTTTTCAGAAAGACCAATGAAATAAATGCTGAATGTGAAATTGCATTAAGTTGCAGAAACTAGTGGAAGCTAGCCCGGACGTCATGACTTTGGCTGTCTATTATATAGATGATGTTTGAGACGCTCATTTAAAAGATCTTCAGAATTGTATATATAATTCATTTCATTCATTTAATTCACTTTTAAAGCTGCAATCAAGGTAATTTTTAGTCATTAAAAATTAAAAAGATCCAAAACAATCTCTCGGCAACAGATTATTGATGTACTTGAAGCTTATATTGTTATGGCTAATGTCTTAGCAAAGGGTTGACACATCCAGTAGACATGGAGCAATATTTACATCCCACTGGAAATCTCTTTCTTGCAACCTGTTGAATGTAAATTCAGTTTTCACTCAGCTTTGTCTTTGGTTTACTCTATTAACTTCTTAGGAAAATTAAGAGGCAGCTTTTCTTCTGTTGCTTCACGCTGGACAGATAGCGTAAACCCAGCTTGTCTTTTATTTGTAGCAAAAGGTGGTTTGCTAAACATGGCTAACAGGTGTGTAAGTGTTGAATCTCAAAGTGAGCGGCAGCACTTGCAGCAAACCTTCAATGTTAATATCAAGATTTAACAGTTTACCTTCGACCGAGTAAAAGTTTTTAACGTGGTAAATAACACTGGTGCAACAAACTGGTTGTGAAAGCAGAAAACAATTTCGTCAGATTAAGGCTGACAGAAGAAAAACCACAGACAAGACATGCTCAAGAGGTTTCTGCAGTTACGACAAATTCCCATTGACTCACTTCACTGCTTCACTGTCAACTGGTCATTTTCCAACAACATTGACCCAGGTCTTTACAAGCCCAGCCTAACACTCCCTCCCAGGGTGGAGCAAAAAATGGCTTCGAAGTACGGTAATTGCTGCTTCTCATCATGTCTAAAATATGTCAGTTTCATTCTGTGGCATTCAGGAGTTTCTATCAGCAGCCATGTCATCTCCAGATGGTGCTGGAGCAAACTGGATACATATATTGAGTAATGGGAGGATCTGTCTTTTCAATTTTAGCCACATATTGGACATGTATCCACACTGGTTTAACCTGTAGCATATATTATAGGCCCACAGAAATACACTGAATCACGTGTACACACACACACACTTGCACAAAAGCTGGTGGTCACCCAAAGCACTTGAGTTAAAGCATGTTTTCAATAAGGCGAGTTAATTCAGCAGGCATTTCTGAAAAATAAACCCGAAATAGGGGGATCGTTAAAGCTCGCCTTCTTTAAGAGCACACAGAAACAATTAAATCTGCTGCGTATGATTTTTAAACAGGAGCAAAGTATTTGTGTGGGTGGTGGACATGGCATGTTGGAGTTTATGTAGCCCATGAGAAACAGATTTATGACAGGCAGTAGTCAGTCTTTAACCAAAACCTCCCTTTGCATTTTGAACCCTTACAGAAATAAATACAAGGAGTGAATCAAACCGATCCGTCGTCATCGTCGTTAACCACAATGATGCTGATTGTATTAATGAGGTGGTGCCAGCCAGGGATCCCTCCCTCCCTAGACCCTCCCTTCCCTTGTGCTCATAACTTTTACAGCTGATTCTGATGATGACAAAGCTCTTTGGACAGGAGCTACCCGGTGACAACAGCATCTTTGTCCTGTTTGAATTAAATTAATATCTGTGGCATCATATCACTGCTCGGCACACTGGCTCAAGAGCGCTGCTGGCTCCCTTTATTAAGTGGCTCTACCCTCAGTTGAAGAGGATATGTAGTGTGGCCTATCTTGGAAAACCACAGACACCACGCTCAGTTCACTGGCACTGTCGGATTGAGAAGTAAACAGTGGTGTATTCTCCTTCCCAGAACAACAAACTGAAGTTTTTTCCCTCAGGGTTTATGGCTACTTCCACAGACAGGATGGTGCCTTTTTGCTTGTTTGTATGTTTATGTCATAGTTCCTCAGCTGAGGAGGTTATTTTAGAGCGGCTAGCATAGCATTACAACCCCAGATCTTTCACTGTGATCTTGATAATATTCCTCCAATACATAAACAGTCAGTACATTCAGTTTTTCCGCACATGGAAGCTGTTTTATTTTTGCTGATTAATCAGGCGACAGTTTCTTTTTCTTTATTCTGACCAGCTTGGACCAGCTCAGTGCAATCAGCTCCAAGTGCAGTGCAAATTGCTTCCTATCTGTGAGACCATTCATGGGTGCGTGACCCAGGAGAGGCTAAAGGCAGATATCTCCACAATCTCCTCAGCTTAGGAGAGTTTAAGATCAGGATCAATTCAGCTCCCCTGCCCTTATCAGATGTCAAAGAGCCTCTGGAACTGTATGTGTCCCAGTCTTGACCCAGGTTTGAGTAAATGGTCCCTGAAAGGACGTTGGTTCTCTGTGGTGAAAAATAATATCCCTTAGTCTTTTAAGTGAAACAGATGATTCTGGGAGGATCTGTCCTTTTGCCATTATAAAGTAATATTTTCCTTAGAAACTTAATCTTTCCTTCCAAAAAAAAGCCTGACTTTGCTTGACAAACAAGAGCATAATTGATAGCTGGGCATGACTATCAAATGCAGTATTGACTTTTCTCATAGAAAAGTTATTTTCAGGGAAATGTGCGGTGTGAGAACAGAGTAGTCCGATCCTCAGGCGTAGGCAGAATTATTAGTTATGACAGTTAAAGCTAATTGTTCATAGAAAGTTCTATGAGAAAGTGTCTCTTTTTATGACTCACAGTCTACCATCTGTCTATCTGCGGAGAACTTTTTCCATTTTAAACCGTAAGCGTTTGCATCATCTCCAAATTCTCACAGACATCAGCAAAAGCCTGGGACAGTGCTCAAAAAGCAAACTCCCCGCTTCCTTTTCTTTGCTTTGTTTATGATGATATACTACTCACTGCTTTTAACAACATCTCAAGTGATGTGTTGCAATGCAATCCCCTTTTTCACTTCAGCCGCATTCAGATGCCTGGGTTTCAGTGGCCTCGGTCCGTTTCACGTCTCTATCACAGTGTGCTGAGTTCGCTGCCTTAGTCAGCACATCCGACTCAGCAGGAAGGAGCACGAAGATAACAGTAAGTTTTTCTACCTCCGCTGAAGAGGAGTGTAGTTAGGAAGAGGGAGAGAGTTGATTCACACAGCAGATGCCTCTGGGTGCTTTTGCGGACAAGTGACCTAGACGAATATACTGTAGATAATTAAATGCATTACGAAACCATCTCAGGCTTCTGTGCATGATGCCTCAATTGACCCAATATAAAAAAAACAGCACCCATAGCATATCATTGACTTTGGAAGAAAACTTGCACGTATCTGCTCTATTTTGCTTACAAATCTGAATAACATGCCTCCGTGCCAAATGAAATATGGCTGCCAGACAGCGAGGCCAAACACCTTCTTGAGAAACAGCTACATCAATGGGGATGAGGTTTTTATGACATGATCGATCATAGTTCGCAGCAGCTTGGCAAGAACAAAGCAAATTCAGAAATGTATCCAATGAATTAAACGTGATTGCTGTTGTGTCAACAGTTAATCACCCAGCACAGACACTGTGTTTTCCCCTCCAATGTCCGCGATACGAATGATGTGTTCTGCGTCTGCTTCAGACTCTCAGTCTCAGTCTGGATGGTGATGAAACACTCGTTGAAGCCCTTGAACTGAAACACATAAGCAACTGCAGCACAATTCACAATTCCAATCATACTTTTCCGATTAACTTTACGTGTTTTGTAATCGAATATCCTACAATGTTAAGCACAACACTTGTTTTTGTATGTGAAAGGATTTCCAGAAGTGGAGAGCCTACTTGTGCATGCTATTGTGTAGTCCTTTAAAGTCCCAGAAATGCAGACCATCTTGTAAAGCCTGGCTGGAGCCAAGACCCTCATCAGACTCTGGGACCAGACTCCAAATCTGAAATGGCTAAGGTCACAGTTTGAGGCACCAGCGGCCCACCCAGGACCAGCACACCACCCATACGCACACTATAATGCCAAAAGTATGTGGACACTCAGTTTTTCTATATTCCAATTAGAAGAAATCTTAAAGCTACAGCAAAAAAAAAAAAAAATGCTACTTCAGATAATAATATGCTTCCAGCTTTGTAGAAACTATTTGGGGAAACTGTTGAAACTGCACAGAGCCCTGACCTGAACCCCATTCAACACCTTTGGTATGAACTGGAACGCTGACTGTGAGCCAAACCTTATCGCACAACATTAGTGGCCGACCTCACTACTACTCTCTCGGCTGAATGGAAACAAATTCCAGCAGCCAAAATCTTGTAGAAAGCCTTACCATTTCAATAGCAACAGCTATGAGACAGGAGTTGATGGTACAAGTATTTCCCGCTAATGACTGAGCTCTTCAATAACTCAGGTACGCAGCAGAGGCACACTGTCAGGTGAGGCAAACCAGGCAAATGTTTTGGGGCCACCAAGGGCAAAGTGGCCCCTTATATTGGCACGTTTTGCAGTGACAACTATAACCCCCCCTTAAACCTCCCATTAAGACTCCATACATTTCACTGCTGCTGCCCCAACACCCCCCTAAGTGAGCCCCACTTAGGGGGTTTTTGATGATGTGTGGCGTAGCTAGCTTCTATCGATAGCCTGTGTGTGAGGGATTCCGGGAACATCTGTAAATTGTAGCATCTACCAATAGTCTGCATGAGGTATTGAGGGGACATCTGTAAATTGTAGCATCTGCCAGTTGTCTGTATGTGAGGCAGTCAGGGAACATCTGTTAATTGTAGCATCTACTGATAATCTGCATGTGAGGCATTTTAGGTGACATCTGTTAATTGTAGCATCTACCGATAATCTGCACGTGAGGCATTTAGGGGACATCTGTAAATTGTAGCATCTGCTAGTTGTCTACAAGTGAGGCATTTATTGGACATCTGTAAATTGTAGCATCTACCAATAGTCTGCATGAAGCATTTAGGGGACATCTGTACATTGTAGCATTTGCCAGTTGTCTGCTTGTGGGGGGTTCATTGATGGGTTTCTTAGCCTGGGCCCCCCAGAGTCTAAGATCACCACTGGTAGGCAGGTAGCTATTGTGACGATCTAGTTAGTTCACTAGTTACAGTGTGTCACCAACTAGCCTTGTGAGTAGTCACTACGTCACCAAATTTCTAGAATGACAGATGATTTCACTGTGACCAGGCCTGAAGAGTGAAGCTGTTAAAGCAGCACATGCTGTGAATGCCCATGTGTTTAGAATTAGATGTTCAGCAATTACATATTGGTGTAATGTTAAGCTCCCAATTGTTACAAATGCCCATTCAGTGCCACTGCAGAGTCAACAACCCTGCAGGGCTCTCTGGATCTGCAACTCATGGACGATGATTACCATGATTGGAACAGCAGACTGGCTCAGGATAGTTCTGGTGGTCTGCCTCGTTTCCACCTCTGGAATGTCCATATTACAAAACTGCAATCACTTCCCATCTCCAGAAGAACTGTTACAAGCGTGTAGTTCATTTCAATGTCAGCTGTCTCTTTTTCCTCCTTTCCCCCCACCATGTAATGGCATTCACTGCGCCGTGTGCGGACAGACGGGGAGAGCGCTTTCTGCTCCCATAAATAAGCCTGAGGTAGGCTCCAGCCTGTTTCATCCATCACTGGGCTGGAGCTGTGTTTGTAGAGCAGGAGGGAGTGAGGGGCCGGATTCATCCATGTTCCCAGCAGCCGTCCCCCTGTGGGAACTTCACACAGCCATTAAACACCTCATGGCAGCCCGTTAGCTATTGGGCCAGCTGAGCCGAAGAGAGAAGTGCAGTCCCACAAGCTCTCCTCTCGTCCCAGCGGACATGTCAACAGGTTTTTCATTTAAAGTTTTAGTGCACATCTCGGGCACATAAGTCTGCTGATATAGGAGAAATGGAGGCACATACATCCTCGGTCTTACAGAGGGTCACACAGGTGTTAATGTAGGACGTGGAATACAGTGAAGGGTCAATAAAAATGCGGTTTTCATTTGCTCACAATAACAGAGAGAATTGTTCATGCACAGCAAATTTTACATTGTCAGTAAATGTCAATTTTTCAGTCATAATTATTACAGCTGAGAATAATAATGATGCCATTTAGGAGAATTATAGTACAGCTGATATGAATCCAAGGCAGGTGTTCAAGATTATCTGAAATCAACTCTGATGGATGTTTGAACTTCTTTTTTATTGTACTCTGAATGTGAATTGACAGCTTTGAACAGTTAAAGATCAATGTTGAAGCGCTTTACAATAATTCAGACATTCAAATGTGTATCTCATTAAGTCCAAAGATCTCCTTGATAGACATCCTTAATGACATAATCTGAAGTTCTGGTCAACTGCTTTTGGCCTTTTCACCATTCATCTCAACTGGTAATCATGAGGTCATCTTTCGAAACAAACATGTTTTTTTTTTTTGGGGGGGGGGGTGTCAGCAGGCTGCTTGGTGACGCCTGCAGTTGGAGTCTAAGGGGATGCGATAGCGGCTAACATGTCCTTAAGTCACCCTTGGGAGCGAAGCAAAGTGGTTTTTATGAGGGAGTGGAACGCAGGTGTTGAAATTGACAGACTGCGCTGTAGATTCCCAAGCTTTTTAAAAGCATGCATCTGGACTAATAAAGCCCTCCATTTACAAAGAGAGGGCAGGACCCAGATATGTGTGGGTTTGGTTATCATCATTTATCACTTTATTAAAAGTAAAAATGAAAAAACGAAATCATAAGCGAAGGAAACAAACATTTTGTACCTTCTCCAAAATAAAATTAAAAAAAATCCCAACAACCAGTAAAATTCCCCAGCTCCAGTATCATACCCCACCCAGTCGTGGGAGCAGTGCAGTGTGTTTGATCTCACCTCGCCTGATTAATTAAAGGAGAATGCCACTGACTCTCTGTGTCTCCATGGGTTTCACATAGCCATCCCAAAAAGTCAAGTTGGATCATTCAGGGAGTTGACGGCATTGTGTTGTTGAGCAAGACTGAAGAGGTGGCTGCTTCCAGCACTCCTTAAAACCACACTGCACATGCCAGGGATTCCTTCTGACCGCACAACTGGGCAGAAGCAGATGCTTGATTAATGGACAGGCTTCATTAAGTGTGTTTTCTTCATCAAACAACTGCTATGTCTTTGAACTTTATGACACCTAATAATATGGTGATTTCACTCATGTAAGTGAAGCTTTGCTTTGTAAAAACCTAAGATTTAAACTCATAATGAGTGTGTTTATCTCAAACTGTTTCTATCTATCTATCTTTCTATCTAGAATCACTGATTATGAAGCAAGGGTTCATTATGAGTTTATTATGGGCTGATATATAATTTTCTAATGCTTTATACATCAGTTATAAGCCATCAATAAGAACATCTTTTTGCTTCCTAGGTTGTGAGAAGTCTCTCTTGCAATTGAATTATAAATAAAATCATTAACTAGAAGGGCGCTCAATAGAGTGCAGACCTCCGCCAAGGCCAATGTCAAACAACATACACCAGACTTCAGAGAGACAAAATTCAATTTCAGAGTAAATGATCCGGATCTGCCCCAAAATTTAATGGGCTGCAAATCGGTTCAGTACTTTTTGCATAATCATGCTGACAAACAAACAAACTAACACACAAACAGACACGGGTGAAAACAATTTCCTTTGCAGAGGTAATAAATTGTGAAGAGTTTGTGACGTTCTACTAAACAATCAAGTCTGCAGTTTTAATTGTTAATAAATCATTAAATATTAATAAATTATGAGTAATAAGTTGTTATTATGGGCAAATTACAACAAGTGTGCAGTTGTATTATAAATGTTAATAAATCTTAAATAAATGGTAATTAACATACAAACAGTCTGTACTTATAAATGGTAATACGTTATTAATAAAGGATAATGAACATAACATATGCATAAATGTTAATAAAGTTGTTCTGTAGTCATCTGTAATTAATATATATACGTATATACAGTACAAATCTAAATGTATATATATATATGTACACATATATATGCACACACACACACACACACACACACACACACACACACATATATATATGTATATATATATATTACATAAATGTGAGTAGTGTTCTATGGGTTGTTCTAACTTGTTCCTGTTAATAATTTATAACTGATTTGTAAAGCATTAGTATATTATTTATTAACTATTAATGAAGTTGCTTGTTGCAGTTAAAAAGATGTTCTCATCTTCTCTCCTGTTCATCCTTCAGAACCACTCACTTCACTGAGGCCAAGACCAAAAGAAAACACTGCCTGCTCTGTGAGAGTGTGTGTGTGTGTGTGTGTGTGTGTGTGTGTGTGTGTGTGTGTGTGTGTGTGTGTGTCTGTGTGTGTTTGTGGGACAGATGAGCATGATTATAAAGCATCTCTCTGGGCTCCGTCATACAGCGTGACAGTAAGGACACTGCCCTGGATCAGTGACAGCACCCATAAGTTTCCATCAGGGCCCCAGGCTGTGCTGCCTCATGACTCTGTGCAGGTGCCTCCTGTTCCTGCCCGAGTCGCCAGCCAGTCAGCCCCTAAATGGCTCTCCCCCTGCGTCTCGTCTCACATCCTCTTTAAGCCGAGCTCCATCACGTCACTCAGCGAGATGTTCCACAGTCATGGAGGGGGCTTAGCGTACGACGCCATGTTTAGTCATTAGTGAGCGAGGAGATCTTGCGAGCAGGGCTATTTGGTATCAGATGTCACATCTGACAGCAACTAAAGAGAGGAGCAGCATATGTGTGTGAGGGAAGGGGTGAGGGATTAAAGAGAAATGCATTCTTGGTTTAATCTACACTCTGTTG
Source organism: Seriola lalandi dorsalis (assembly GCF_002814215.2). Classification (NCBI taxonomy): domain Eukaryota; kingdom Metazoa; phylum Chordata; class Actinopteri; order Carangiformes; family Carangidae; genus Seriola; species Seriola lalandi. Next base: position 114,185 of record NW_019524899.1, on the reverse strand, counting down.
ATAGTAGGACATCAAGAGCACACTGCTGAAACAGAGATACACTCGTAAAACAGGCTGCTGGTTTCCTAGAAGATGCATAAATTATTATCATGAAGCTAATCAAAGGAGTAGCCTGCTACACATTATCACATCTGTATGGTAACTATGAAGCTACAGCCAGCAGCTGGTTAGCTTAGCTTAGCATAAAAACTGGAAATAGTTAGCCTACCAGCATACGTCCCTAGAAATAGCATCCCTACTGCGGCAGGTGTGCTGGACTTTGATTGTCATAGGTACAGTGGCGTACATACCTTCGTCGCCATGGTTATTATAATAACGGTATTGGCTTGGTTAGGTTTAGGTTCAGGAAAATATCGTGATTTTGGTTAAATTAAGTACTTCCTCAACGTGAGATGATCTCTGTTGTCATGGTTACAGTATAAACTGATGGGAATCGAACACTGCTTTCCTGTTTAATATTCCTGAGTTTTGTTGACATTTCCATCCACCACAACCTCCTCCTGACATAGACTGTCCCTGCACTTTTCCCTTTGCTCCTGTCATCATTACTATGGCCACTAGATGTCACCTAGCAACAGAATGTAACTATGGGTCACAATAACCTGCTGCATAGACGACCTTTTGGCTTGTTTTTTTTGTTTGTTTTTTTTTACATTTTTTGTTTTATATGGGATTATGTGCTGGATTATTTCTTGTTTGGGAGCATTGATTTCCTGGTTGCCTGAACTAAGCTAAGCTAACTGGCTGCGGGCTGTGGTTTCACAATTACCTGACAGATGTTAGAGTGGTATCGATTTTCACAACTAACTCTCGGCAAGAAAGCAAATAACTGTGTTCCCAAAGATTTTGGAACTGTTCATTTAATACAACTGAACCACTGAAGGAAAAAACAACGAAAAAAAAAAAAGTGAGTATGATGAGATCAAATAGAAAAGGCTAAATGTGAATTGTTTTATTTGTTTTCCTGCTCTGTTCATGCGTGTGGCCCGTGAGCCATCACACATTCATCATCTCCTCTTCTGAGATCTGATCAGTATTTGATCACCTGGCATGGACAGGCGAAATTGCTGAGGACTTTGTGTACTCTTTCTTTGTCAAACAGCTGTCCAAAAGATAAATTATTACTTCTTCACTCGATGCCTCCACAGCTGTGATTTGTCGAAAACAGGAGGGCTGCGAGTAAAAGTAAATAACTCGACAAACAATTAGTGCATTTGAAGGCTTTCCAAACACCACACATATTCACTTGTACACATGTACACACACACACACACACACACACACACACACACACACACACACACACACACACACACACAGTTTTTATAAAGTCACTGGCATGGCATGTGTCTGGAGGGGCCAATTGGGCTCAGGCTGTAAAATTTGGTTTGTTAGGAAACAGACCAAACACTCAGCAATCGAAAAGGCAAATGTCCCACTGAGTCTGTAAAGACTTACTCAGGACGTTTACAGAAAATCACAGCGCTCTCAAAAATGCAAATAGCAACAAAAAAAAGGATTCTGGGTATTTACAGCTGCATAGCTTTGGTAAACAACCACAGCTAATTGCCATTACCCATAATGTTGATGTCCTGCCAGAGAAACTGTCAAATAATAAGTTTTCATTTCAGCCCTGCTGCCAAATGATTTCAACTTCATACATAAGTCAACAAACATATTTTACTAAATGAGTTCAAAATTTAAGTATATTTCCAAAGTTTTTACTGGCAGCCTTTGTGATACAAACAAGTTCAGTGATTGTGATTACAAATCAGAAATCAATAAATAATATCAAACAAAAGTTATAGTAAAGGTATTGTAAAAATGAATTGTACAGTTACAAGACAAGCGTATTTATAAAAGTGTAGACAAACTGTTAGTTTAGTTTCATTGACCTTTGATCCAGGAAAAAAACAAGCATTACCAGTAAAGATATTGCAGAAAAACTCAATTCAAACAATCACAACAGTTAATTAAAAGTTACCAACAAATAATTCTCCAGCGGCATTTGAGGAGTAGATACGAGATGCTTGTCAATGTTGGCTCAATCACAAAATGGCTGCTGTATCAATGTCAGTTTAAAGCTATTCCAATTCAGATTACAGTGGAAAATCAAGGGTCTTTCACCGTGTTTCGTACTAAGCTGTGCCACCTTAGCTACAATGCTAATATTAGCTGTAGACTGCTATGTTTCACAGACTCAAACACTGTTTTTGTAACAAAACCTGGTCGCTGGATCTGATTACCAGTACTTCGTCCAGTGAACAGGCCATCAATATGAGGCCAATTTGTATTTGTACAGTTCTGGAAATTCAGAAAGACAAGTAGGCTAATTAGTTTTTCTGTTCAAGCTGTAATCAGCAGCGATCAGCTGTGTGCACAAAGAACCCTTCAGCACCACTGGTGGCAGACAATTAAAGTCTAGTCTTACTTAACTTACAGTCAAAGTCTTACTTAAGTACATATCAGCAACTGATATTGATACATGCAATTTGTAGCCTAGCTGGGTGAGTTGGAGCTAATAGTATCTTTTTTGTGTGTGTAGTTTAATATTGAACATTGAACATACTTTATGAGTTCATCACGTTTTCTATGTAAAGTCTTAATCAACCGGTAAAAACTGCAATATTTGCCTCTAAAACTATAGTACTTGAGTGAATGTACTTTGCCATTTTGAACCTTTGTTTAAGTCTAACATGTTACTGCCTATATTGCTAACATTATGTATATCTGTATAATTGTGTGCGTATACTGTACATATACATTTTGGTATGCCTCCATGTGCATATACACAGTATGTGGGTGTGCACATGCATACGACTAGCTATATTTATTTATATGTCTGTATACATTTGGGTATTCATCACCAGAGTTTATTTATTGTCTGGACTGTGTAGCTTGTTCATATGTTGAATGTATATTTTCATGTATTATTTTGTGGCGGTGTAAGAGCAGCTCAGTTTTACTATTATTTAATTCTAACATTAAGACTGAAGATCAATCAGTCAGTCAAATATATGTCAAATAACAGGTATCTGATTTTAATGTGAAATGCAACCCCTGAATTATTCTTGAGCTTGGTCTGTGTTTGAAATGTGTCTTATTCTGCTGTGTTGGGAGGATGTTTTGCTTTCGAACCAGCTGCAATCCAAATATTTTCTGAGAGATTTCATTGCCCAGAGGCATTTTTCTGCTGCATCACAAAAAACCCAAAGGACTGAATTAGCACAATTTAACAAATGTAACTGTAATTACACGATTTTGCATTACGTATCGCCGTACTGAATGGTACAAAACCGCAAATCTAGTTGAAGTAATACGTATGATTGTTCAGCCAAAACTATCAGACATGTTCAGCAAACATTTGACTTCATGTTACAAGTTCAACAAGTGAGGAGGGGGGAAAGCAGAAGGATTCCACTGATGTTTTGCGCCATTTAAAACATGCGTCCTCTTGTGAATAACAACAGGACAGCGTCCAAATGGGCTGTCGTGTCGAAACTTTAGATCACCAAAGGGAGAAAGAAAACAGTTTTGCAAGTTAATGTCTTCCTTTTGGAACCACTATCACACAAGTGATCTGTATCTTGAGGAATATGGCACCATCTGACTCCCAGTTAGCAAAAGCAGGTTGTTGTGTTTTGGGGGCATCAAAAGGTGCTGCAATATTCATTAGGAATAACGGTTCTGTGGACAAATAGAGCTGGGCGTCTCTTAGGTGCTGATTGAGCCGGCAGATGGAGTATAAATTATGATGAAAAGGCATCAGCAAGGTTGACCCCTCTCCCCCCCCCCTCCTCCATTTATGCTTAATCTGCAGCCAAGGAGAGATTTTATATTCCTTGCAAGATCAGGGGAAAAAAAAACGGCCGGGGAATCATTCTGCTAAACCCACGGTTGGCAGGCTCCGTCTCGGAGTGGTTCAGCATCTGTTGCTTTATTTTCCAATGGAACTCTCAGCTCTTTTTTTTTTTTTTTTTTTTGCCTAAATGATTTCTTGCACCATGTGAGATTGATTAATCTTTCACAATAGCAGGATTAGCCTTGATTTTGAAAATGTCCTGCATCTTGAATCCAGTTTATAAAATGATTTGGCATCAGGCACTGAGCAGCCAGAGGTGGTATCAGCCTAACAGAGGTCAGAGCATATTAAATGAAATTAGTTTTTTTTTTTTTAAACAAACATGCATAACGGCTGGTTCTGGTCTGCTCTGAAATGGTTCATTCTTGCCATGTTTTGGTAGTAAAGTTTAGTTTAGTATCATAGCAATCAAACACGAGAGTCGTAAAGCAGAAAATGATCAAATCCAGTTATAAAATACCAACTGAAGACACAAATTTATTGAGGGCATTAATACATCACAGCTGGCCTCTAGATCTCATCTGAAACTAAAGCAAATATGGCAACCAAGGCTGTGCAATCCTCTAAATTTGTTATCTTAATAACCCCTAATTTCTGTCAGAAAAAAAGCGACCCTGCTAGCTAAAAGATAAACAGACAAAAAAAGACCAAAAACACAACCTTCCACGCCGGTCAGTACAACTGGAGATGACATAACTCTTCTCACTTCCACAATCTGACTCAGAAGGAAAAAAAATATAAAAGAGCCAAGACCGTTTTCAATCTTGCACAGGCAATCGCAGCGAAGTCTGACTTTGACCCCTTTCCTTGTGACTCCATCATGCACCTGTGCCGTCGAGATCCCCGTTCAAACCGTGCATGGGGCCTCGGGCCTCCCTGTCGTGCCTGATGTATGTCAGTGTCCCGGGGTCCTCTCCCCGTAGGTGAGGGTCTCCCTCCAGGGGCCCGATTAAAACAGCCTGCTCTCTCAGCTGTGTTTGCCGCTTGTCAAGCAGTCTGGTTTATGGGCTTCATTAGTAAAGGAGGTGGGTTACATATGGGGAGTGTGTTTTACTGCCACTGGCTGTCTGTAAAGTCCAGAGATCACGACTTGTCTGACACTCAGTAAATCAGCCAAGCTTTTGCACATTTCGGTAAAGTTGTGGAAACAGGATGAGAAGAAAGTTGAGAATTTCAACAATACAGAACTTTTTCAACAAATGAGAAATGCTTTAATGCATTGGCAATATAAAACTTAGTAATATAAGATTTTGTGATATATAATCAATGCCTGTCTGTGTTTATGGGGACTGTGTTTTTGGGTGTTTTTCACATGCATGCATGACTCAATAATTAGTTCAATCAGATTTTTTTCTATGTTGCTTTGCTGCAGCTGAGACCTGAGAATGAACAGTGCTGAAGTACAGAGAGAAGGAACTGAATGTGTGTGGTTCAGTTTAAGCTTGGTGTTGACATCATACTATTACAGAATATTTGCCTTTACAACAAAGTTTATTAGACCTTTGTGTAAATTTGCAAAGGGAGCAATTGCACGCTTGTATACAGACAGTCGAGCCGAGAAATGAGCAGTGAGTGAAGTAACAAAAATTAGCTCCTGCACACACTTTATTTAAATTCATTAAACATTTTAGTACAATGACCTTCAACAGGCATTTTTATTACTTTTTCTAAAATGTTAAAATGTAAATGTAAGAAAAAACAACTAATTGTTCAAAGTAAATTTGTGGATCATATTGTCTATTATCCAATTGGATTTCTTTTAGTATTTTCTCTGTGACAGTATCTGTGAAAATCATTATCAGATAAGAACAATATGTGGGCAGACACTCTGTAACCACCAGTGTGTGTGGTGAACATATTAAAGAAAAGTGATAATGATTTTGCAGGGTGTTTAGAGCATTGAGACGACTACAGTAGCTACATACAGGCCTGCTGACATCCCTGATGACACTTGCTGACATTTAAAGACAGAGGTCAGTTAAGAGACTGAGGTGCTGACATTCACTTAGTTATGGCTGCAAGAAAGTCAGCAGTATTTGCTCGAGATTCACTACACAGTATTGAAACATTTGATTTAATAGTATAAGTTTGGAATGCAATAGGATTAAGTACAAAAGAATGTTTGCAGTGAGAGTAGATTTGTGTGAGTGTTAACAAACTAATTATTTGTGTTGTAAAAAGTGGGAATTTAAAACTTAGAATACTTTAATTCCAAATAAAATAAAATATAAAAAGTTAAATAAGGGACTAGAACAAAAAAAAAAATTAATTTCATTATATTACAGCCCACAAACCTTATTCTTACAATGTACTACATGGCGTACTTTCCTTCATTAACATGTGGTGTGTAGAAGAAAATACATTGTGAAAGATGGCGATTCATTTACGGACAGCTACACTGACACTTCAGGGATTTTATTATGTTGTATTTATGTCTTCTACTTCATTTTACTATTTGTACTAAACAGTAAGAAAGATGTTTTTATAACTTTAGTTTTGTACCCCAAAAGTAGCCAAGTATTTATAAAAATACACAGAATTTATTTCTCCTTTCCTCTAAAATTCCCCATAGTCTTGTTTTCTTCTACTGTACTTATATTTCAGTACCAGTATGAACCAATAAGTATTATCGAGGGCTGTATTATAAAGTGTAAGTATGGGGGGCAGTATGGAAGTAATCATTGCCATAAGGATTTGAAATATATCAGCAAATAAATGCACCATTTTGATATTTAATCACTACTGGATATTTGATACCACTGAATTTATTGAACTGAAATATTTGACTTTGACCTTCTGAATCCATGTGGTTTGACTTTCACTTTGTTAATTTGAAATTGTGCAATTTGAAAAGCTTTATTTCCATTATGTATTTATTTTGTCATTCTTAAATTCAGATGGAAAATTCGATTCTGTTAAGGCTCAAGTGCTTTTCTTTAGTGTCTGACTTTCATATCTTGAATTTTAGCATTTGAATTTTGAAGTGTATACAGCAAATTGAATATAGCTTTTAGAATATGTCACTTTTCTATCTAAAACCTACCCAAATTAAATACAAACTAGAAATAAAGTTTTTGAAGTTGCACAACTTGAAACTGATGGTTGAAAATTTCATGAAGTGAAATAAATTCAGGAGACATAAATTCAGAAATATGGTTTTCAAAGCCATATACTAAAGTGTAAAATATTTTTTGGTTTTTAAAGTAGAACATTAAGTTTCAAAATTTGGTATCCGTTTGTTGATATAATTCAAGTTATTATGGCAATAATTTGCTTCCATAGACTGTTAGGTTTAACAATAATAAATAAATAAATAAATAAATAAATACAGATTGCAGCTTTATTTTGGTTTATATTATTGGTAACTCTTCCTGGTCGGTCAGATAAACGTAATAGATTTCAACTGCTATTGAACCAAGAAGAAGAAGAAGGTCAGTCAGACACACCTGTTGTGATTGGTAGCAGGTGAGGAAACGAAACACAGAGAGCGGGGAGACATTTTAAGAGGCTAACAGACACTTTTGACCACTTAATTTCGTCTAAGTTAGAGTTTGCGTTTGTGCAGTAGCCATTTCCGTTTATTTATAATTGTTACCTGCTTGGCTAACGGAAATTAGAATGCTAATTTCAGAGCTAGGATGCTAATGAAGTGTTTTGATAATATCGGCTAGCGTTAGCGTGTCTCTTAAAGTTAGCTTGTTTAAATGAACCGTAGAGCAGCGTCAGTTTGGGCCCTCCGGTGGATTGTATGTCAGAAAGACCCCGCAGTGACCGGGAAAACTATGCAAGTCCTCCGAAGAAGACTCGGATGAAAACTCCGTTGCTACTGTTTAGATGCTACAGTTGGTTTCCAGCAGACCCCATGCAGGCAGAGGGCAACGACCCAAGATGGCTGAGAGCTCATGAGGAGATCAACATGTGCCTGAAACTGCACGAATCACAAAAGTAATGTCTGGAAAATGTTCATAAGAAGGAAACTGAATTAGCTGTTAGCTCCGGTGATCTGGTCAGAGCTCTGGATTTTATGAAGCTGTAGATGACTTTATACTGAAACTGCAGGAATAAACTCCCGTTTTAAGGTAAGACAGCTCACTCTCTTACTGGGTGTTTAAGCCTGTAAAATGCATATTGTTAAGGCTCTGTGTTGGACATGTGTTTAGAATAAGTTTGTGAATATGACTGCTGATAAATGGGCTGTTTTCATGATCCTGTGTGTCTTATTAATAATACTGATTATTTCCTGTATTGACAGTTTGTCAGCAGTGAAGTTCTAACTGTTTACACTGCAGTCATTTCCAATGGGTTTTGCATTAATGTAGCACATCTGGCAGGTGCTTAGGGTTTGATATATTTTGAGGAAAGAGCAGGATGTTCATACATGTTAATATTACAAATACAACAGAATTAGAGCACCAGTGTTCATTGCAGCAGGTGAACAGCATGACAGCTGTAGTTTTTTATGCTAATGTTAACTGTATGAAGGACCTTTTGTGGTTTAAGTGAACTTTAATCCCCTGCTGTCACTTGATTTTTTTGGACACAGATAGGTAATTTCTCTCTGCATGTGGCGCTAACTTTGATAATAGCCTTGTTGAGCATTATCACTGCTGTAGCTGACATTTCTTAGTGGAATATGTATCATAATAGCTGCCAAAGTTTAAATTTGTTTGTTAAAGGTGGCGTGTGGTTTAAAAAAAGGTATGCAATGCAAGGGCTAGTAAGAACTACCCCCATGTATAAGTTGCTCTGACATTGTGGACATGTGTTTTCTACCCCAGTACTGTGTGTGCATCCTTGATCGTTTGTAAGCTGGAAACTTGGACATCTGTTGAACTGGGAAGGTCTCCATTATCTGACACTCAGCCGGTTTGTCCAGGACTGATAGAGAAATGTAAGTTGTACATTTAATTTTTTTTATTTTTATCTGAGTGAAGAGGTTTCTACTCTCAGGCCATTTAGTGTGTATATAGTGTGTGGGTTTTCACTTATTTTCTATGCACATTCATTGTGTGCTAAGTCAGTGTGGTACTAAATCCTCTGTTTTTAAAGGATTTCTCTCAATTTTCTATTATACATTATAGATATTTTAGGATGTTGTTTCTGTGTTTCTGAGTTGAAGGATTTCACAACAGTAAATTGATCTTAAAAAGAATATGATTATATTATTGCAGTCTAACATACCACTGAATAAACTGTAAGGATTTTGTTTTTTATAAAGTGCAGCTTGAGCATACATGTGACCAATCATGTGATGAATTGATAAATGTGTCTTATTGCACTGACACAAGTTGGTACTTGACTTCTTAAACTGAATTTTTTAGTAGAAGAAGAAACAATGTACGAGCCCAGAGCTTTAAGAGCAAGAGACTTGTGATTTACATTTTTGTCTTTAGGATTTTTTAGGAACTTTGATATTTTGTATCAGTTCAGAAATTTTTATTCAGTTCTAGACATTGAACAATTAGTTGATTAACAACAGCGACTGTTTCGATAAAGGATTCATTATTTTGAGTCACTTTTAAGGACTGCTACAATTTTCTGGTTCCATTGTGTCAAATGTGAATATCTGGTCACAGATATTCTGTGGTTCTGGTAAAACCACAGACTGTGGTACTGGTTCTGGTTTTCATAGTCTTCTATGATTGTAAACTGAAAATCTTCATGTTTTGGACTCTTCTTTGAACATTTGAAGATGTCATCTTGTGGTTTTGGTTTGGGATTTGTGACAATGAGAAAATGATGAGACTAATCAATAAATAAAGATTAATCAATAAAGGAATAATAATTGTTAGCCGCAGCCATAATAAATAGTTTTGTATAGGAAGAAAATAAGGTTTTTCAAATTTGTGTATATGGGGTTGATTCATATTTTAGTTATTCTTATTTATTGTAAAAAAGGGCTTTTCTGTTTGAAAATCACAACTGCGGTGTCAGTAGACAATCTTTATTTTTCTCTATTACATGGTCTAGGGTCGGTTATTTCAAGGGAAATGGGCTGAAATGACCTTCTGTTTGTTTGATAGTTTCACTTTAATTGTTGTTTAGTTGTTATTGAACCCCAAAGATCCTTCACTTTGTGGTGTCTTAGACACAGAATAAAGTGTTTGGATGCTACAGATTCAATTTTACTTATTAAAAATAAACATGAAAAAGATTATTTATTTAAAGTTTTCTTAGTTGCTTAACTCCTGCAGTCCTCCTCTCAGATCAAATTATTGGACCTTTACCAGGCTGATTATTATATCAAGTCCCACTGCCACAAATCTAATATATGGAATTATTTGGATTTACTGGAAAGAAATCTGTGTTCCTACCAAATATGTCTCCTGATGCTGTGAGACATAAGAGCACTTAATGCCAGTGAGTGAATACATATGGGAGCAAATTTGTTCCATCTCGTGGAGATTTAGTAGGAGGTAACCTTATATTTTTTGAGCATTTCTTGTGGGGAGTTGACTGACGGACGAGACGGGACTATGGAGTCATAACAGAAGCCCTCATCTGTTCTGCTTAATGCAGACCGACTATCAGCTGTGACTGTCATTTTAATTTTCACCCAATCAGGCCACTTTGACTATTGATGTGCTGGAAAATGGTGATGCACACTTTGAGGCCCATGCCAGACATGGCAGACGTGTTGCTCTGTGGTAGCGATTTCAGCAGTTATGTTTCTCAAGACGTATTTCAGTTTAATGATGCAAGAAAACGAGGGCTTTCCCTTGAGCTTACTTTTTGACTATTCCTATTTTTCAAGCAATTTCACCTGTCCACAGCTGGTCTCACATCACAAAATGATGTTGTGTTGAAGCATGACATTGATGTCTTTTAAGATTTTCAGACTTTGTTCTGGAAAACTGAGAAACAAATGACTTCAATCTCAACTGAGGCATTGAAATACCTGTGTGTGGGTGTGCTGTCACCGCTTTGGCGCTGAGCTGACAAAACAGCAAATCTGGCAACTTTTGCCCTTCTTTTGTGGGTTTTCGTCATCCACTTTCCTGGTGGTCTTCAACCTACCAAGTCAACACATTCAGGCGTCTTAGTGCTCAGAGAAAGACCTGGCAGGGAGGCAAACCTGGCAAAGTGGCTTTTCATGCAAAGAGGAGTGTGTGTGGCACATTGCGCACTGGTACACAAGTGTGTGCGTGGTGGCGGTGGTGGAGGAGGGGAGGGCGTCTAGTGTGGGAGCAGGCAGCTCTGTCGTGAATTTAAACAGCTCACCAAGGACGAGGCACTGGCAACCGAACGTACATCTGAGGTGACGCGTCATATAAAAAAGGCAATGAGCGTTTAATCTCCTCCTTGAAAAAGAGCAGCTCCCTCTTTTCTCTGAGTTCCCAAAAAAAACACTGCATTCTCCAACAACGCAGATGGGGGTTGAATAATTCATGGCAACACAGGCAAAGTGTCCTCATGCTGCAGTTCTATAAAAAATAATCCCATAACATCATCACACTCACCCCATTGCTCGCAGGGCTTATACAAGGCATCTGGGAGAGGTCGACTGGCCTTTAAGCCTCATGACTCAGACTTTATTCACTGGGCCTCCTCTATTCTTTGTGAAGAAAACTTTGCAAGCAAGAGAGAGGCGTTTTAATAAAGAGAGACACAGGTTCTGGGTTATTTTGCAACGCAAAAATGTAAATGTGTTGCAGTCTGGAGAGTCTAAAGCTGTGTCACAATTCAGGGTCCACATCCTTCAAATGATGCAGTCTATGAAGCTGTGGCCCTTTGTTGCCATCATAGACAGCGAAGGTCAAACTGAAATGAAACGGTCTGGCCTGTGATGGATTTTCATTCTGTGTCACCAGCTGTGCCCGCCCTTAGTGTTGCGTTGCAAAGCACGGCTACTGTTGCTTTGCAGCCTTCAAAACACGTAGCTTTTTTTTTTTCACAAAAACTTCAGGTTCTAAGGCCCTTGGTTTTAACAGTTGTACCATAAGATGTTGAACTGAGCAGAAACCCAATACTCCCTTTTAAAAGTGTATTCCTCTGGCTCTCTGTCAGTGTTGAGTGTTGTTTACTGCCATATTATTTTCATTACTGGCGTGCAATGAATCTTGGGATAGTTTGGCCCCCGAAGGATCCACATTTTGGAGCCTTTATTGCCCAGGAAAATAAGGCCGCATTTCTCGGCTGCATTTGAAGAAACCTTTGAAATAAGACAGCCTAGTTGCGCTGCTATGACGCAATCGGTCTTCAAATGCAGCCTCCGAAGGATGTGGGCCCTGAATTGTGACACAGCTGTGCTAGTGGCTCTCTGAGGCTGTACTACTAAATGCTAACGTCTCAAAGTATACCTGAGGCTGATGGGGATGTCATTAGTTTTGCATGTCATAGATTAAAGTACTGGACAAATAAAACTTTTGACCTGATGATGGTGCTAGATTCAGTGGATCACCCAGTTCATAAGGATTCATCTTAAGGGACTACATGAATGTCTGAAAAAGATTTTTTATGATACTGCATCCAGTAGCAGTCAAGATGTTTGACTCAAAATCACAATTAGGGTCAGGGCAAATCCAGTCAGATTTATCATCTGGAAACCATGAATATTTGTCTAAAATTTCATGGCGTTCCATCCAGCAGTTGTTGAGGTATTGCAGTGTCAACCAAAGTGGTGGACCCACAGACCTCAATCCACTTAAAAAAAAAATCTTGGAATAAAACTATGTGAATACAAGGAGAGTAGAAAGATAAATGCTGCATGTCGGCAGAGACAAGATGGACTGTGTGTTTGCTGAAGTGAATGTGTCTGAGCTCAGCTTCCAAGGGGGGCAGCCTTTCTTACTTATTTTGGCCGATTTTGTTCATCTTGGCAGAAACCGCATTAACAGTTGTCTGCCCCCTTTCTTTTAATGTGCTTTCAAAGTCAAGTTGAACAATTTCATTAGAGGAGCACTTTGCCCTCCTGGGAGGCAGCTGACAGGGATGAAACAAGCACGCACTGATGATAAAGCATGAAAAAAGTAGCCAAGAGGAGGGAAAGAAGAAAAGGAGGTGAAGACTGTAGTGGTCTGATATTTCACCCAACGTGACAGCAGAGTTGTGTTAAAGGCAGCTAGTACAGTTGACTTAGCTTTGAGCTTTTTGTTTGGAGAAATGTACAGAGAGGTGAAACAATGGCAAACTGATGTCTCATGGCTCTTTGCCAAACCTTCTCCCCCCCTCTAGAGTGATGTGATCTCTCCCACAGAGAATATTAACAATGACCCCACATGTTCATAATGTGACCCATGGACAACCTTGCCGCTCTGCTCAGTTTGTTCCAACATTGCACACTGTAGTCAATTTATTCAAGGTTTCCCAATGTGGTTATGATAACATGAGCCCCAAAAAGACATTTACATTGTGATAATGTTACAGGCCAACTGCTTGGGAGCAGGGCTATTTAGATGGACAGTATGTGCAGTCAAAAGCATTACCATTTGAATCACAGGGTCCGTGTTTTATCCTATTTATTATTGTTTCTATTCAATGTGGAAATACGGCTGTAATGCTCATGATTCTGCTTTAAGCTAAAGCATAATAACTTTTAGGGTGAAGGCTCATTACTTTTGATTTGCATCTGTTAAACAGTCTAAACAGATCACATCACAGTAATAAGAGGCCATCATTCGTGAAATTAAATGATTATTTCTCCAGACATACAGTACTGTGAGCAGCACTTGTAATTAAACGCTGCCTTTGTTGATAAAAATACATCAAAAGCATTTCTGTTGCCAGTGTTTTCACAAACAGGCGGCGCGCTGGTGTGAAAAAGTGGCTTTACAAGCACATAAAAGTGGATTCTGTTACAGCGCACTGGCTTGTGGTCAGAATCTCTTAAATGGTTAAAACAACAGTTGGGTTTTGTGGCTTTTTTCAAATCACCCCCTTTCTCTTACTTGAACTCGGGTCAAAAGAAAATCGTGGCACACTATGGTTGAACTTGGTCCATAAAAGGAGTTGCAGCTCAGAGCAGTGCAATTTATGCAAAATGGTTGTGGTTGAACATGATATTTTCTATGTCATTAGGGCAGTTTAGTAATGTAAACCTGTGGAGAGGGCCGCTAAACAACAACCATGAGAACGCTTCACCTAAAAACGACCAACAACCATGGCCATGATACTTAGTCATACTTAAAGTGGACTCTGTCATTAGTTAATAAAGACCATATTTATCTTCAGAATTGTAATTATTGTCGGGAAAGCTAGGCAGGCACTGGGGAGTAATGTTGTATATCTGCACAAATAGAGTGATTGAACCAATGTTCTTTTATTTCGGTAAGAGACTGGGAAGATTTCATATAAACACACACACATATCCGTGGCCACATGCGTTCGTTCTAGCCCCATGGGCCAGGGTGAGTCTCTTTCTCTTTGTTCTAGCCGAGTGCCTGATTAGAAACATCAAGCATAATTTCCTAATTGGGCTGTCCTAACCACTTTCATCTGGGGTATGCAAGGCGAGCAGGTACAGCCGTAATCTAATAACCATGAACGTGCGGCCCACTCACTACAGACACATGTAACAGAGGATGTTCACCCCGTGACTCAGGCTTTTCCATGGAAGAATTGAGTTATCATCACCCGTCATCATCCTCCCCCTCCAGCCCTGTATGGCCTACAGCAGATCCACTTCTCTGGCCACTACCTGCCACAGGCACCTGCGTCATGTCTTGCGCAAACTTAAAGCTGCATTATTCAATATTTTTATATGAAAAGTGGATCAAATTATTAAGTTTAATGTGAAATGTGCCGCTCATAGAGATGATCTCGCAGAGAATTATGTCCAGACTCTGCTGTTTGCCAGTTAACATCTCATTGTTTAGTTTTTTTTGCGGCTGCAACTCCACTGTTTTGGTTCAATCTCATGAATCACATCAACCTTGTTTGGAGCCACATTAGGTTCCTATATTAAGCAGAAAATCTCTGATAAACCTACTTTGGTCAAGCATCAAACAGTATGATAACTTTGTCACTAGCGTTGAAAAAAGTGGAGCTTTTAGCAGCTGAATAGCCAGATATTTTTCTCAGGAGTTGAAGAACACCGAAATAACTATAAAAAGACTTAATAATGGACTTCATATAGACATGGCAGTAAATGCAAGCTAATGTTACTGTATGTCTGCTGGATGTGTAAATTGGCAGCTGCTTGCTAATACATTCGCTATATATTTGATTATGATAGCATATCAGAGTTCGGTTTACAGCTTGTTGTGTTGCCCTCATGTGTCCAAAAAAAAAAAATCATTGCTCCTAAAGTAAGCAAAGTAAATAAGAAAAATGAATCGACATCTTTCTTTTTTGCTAACATGGAGTTAATACATCTAGTTGATATGTGGATACAAATTCATTCATTCATTCTAGATAACAGTATTTTGGGATGAATAAAAAAATTTTGCGATGAATGAATGGCTTGAATGGTCTTTATCCAAATTGGCAGATTATTCTGATTATTACTAAAATCCTTCACACAGTACACTCTACAACACACCCAAGCACACAAGACAAAGGAGAAAAAGAAAAAAAGTGATGTTAACAACTGACATCTTCCTCCAGTGTGAGTACAAGGTTTAATGATCCCAGAACTTATATAAAAATTTCCTCAGTCTTTTTCATTGAAACATCAGTAAGGTGTACATATTTTATTTTGTCGTTTGTGAGTTGAGTATTGGTGAAGATTGTTTCTTGAGGTCAATAAACACCCTCGCATTACTTATATATTAAGTTCATTTTCAAATGTACAGACAATATTTCTTGATGATTGGATTGTGGTAACCTATAAACCAATATTACAGTATTCAACAAATTATATTTTTTATTTCAATATACTCTTCAGAGCAAAAAAGCTTTAATAGCCTTTTAGATTGATATTACTGACAAGCCAACATTGTATTTTCTACCAGCCTCTGTGGACATCTCATATAAATGTTGCTTGGCTTAAGTATTTGTTGATGAACTCCAAGCTTTCAGTTCAGAACCTCCTTCGGGACAAACAAAAATGCTCATGCAAATAAATCTGGCTACATCAAATACTTTGATAAATGAATATAAGCAAATGCAAGTCAGATGTTGGGGGAACACATCACAGGCGTCCACAGAGGGACTGAACCTCATCACTGCAGTAAAAAGCCGATGTGGGATAGCTGTTCTAAATGGACAGCGACTACAGAATTGTCAGTATGTACTCAAAAAGTTATTGAGTCATCTCGCTCTGGGGCTGTAGCTTCATATGGCACACATGTTATACAGAGGGCCCCGTGCATCTATCAAATCTGAGATCAGAGTGTGATTGTGGCTGCGAGTGCGTCTGTGTTTGTGCGTGTGTCAAGGTGTCTCTGTGTGTACGGAGCACTCTAGCATACATGTGCAAAACATACGAAACCATATGGAAAAAGGAATAAACCCATCCCGTGGGCATTCGAGGAATGCGGCTGGTGTAGAATGCAGAAGAAGGAAGGGGCGGGGGTGGAGTAGGGCTAGATATCAACGCTGATCTCCTGATTCAATTTGATTTAAGTTCAGTTCAGTTACATCAGATAAATACCAATGATGCGTAAAGTGCTTCTCAGAACTTAAATATCTTCTACATTCATCAATGGATCAACACTGTTGTTTCCTTGAATATAAAAATGATGTAAAGAGCACATTATAGGCTAAACTGTAAACACGTTTCCCAGTTATAAAGCTGTGGACTGAGGATTTATTTTTCTTGGCAATGCAAAACATCTAAAACATGACGGATATATTTTTTTAGGCCTACATGTGCAAAACAGTCGAGTAAAACCTGCACCGCTTACAAGGGCATCTTCACTCAGCACATTTTAAAAATGAAATGCCATCCCATACAGCTAGAGTACCAGAGCTTTAACAGAGTACAGACATCCACTTTAATGATCACTCTGAGCACAGACAGGGCAGAAAACTGAAAGTCTGCTCACTAATTCATCTGCACTGTTTGTGCTGATGTCAGCCTGATATCTGCAGACAGCTGTTAGCCTGTGTTAGCTAAAGTAGAATCCACACACTGTTCACTCCACTTCCACTTCCTCACATCTCTTAGCCTGAGATAACATTGAACCACTTCCAACAACTAACCACAGCCTACACATGTTTTATATATTGCAGATGTATGTTTGCTGTGAAAATCAGATCAGAATTAATAACAAATATGTATTTCTTTTAATCCAGCCTTCTTGTAGAGCATGTGGCCCTTTTTACCCCCCTCGTTGTGGTTATAAATGAAGATAGCGGGAAAGGGCGGGGTCTCAAAGGCCTTATCTTAGGGCTCCATCTCTTGGTTTTGCAGCACCAACATCTCTTGGGACAGTCTCACGACCTGCTATAGCCCTGAGGTCAAGGCCGAACCAATAAACCTTCACTATCTATACCTCCCTCATACCCCTGTCCCACCATCCCTTCATCCCTCCATCACACCATCATCATCCCCTGGCTTTCTAAATAAGGGCATGTTGAGTCTATCTGTAACATGGAGGAGAACCTCCACTTACAAATGAGGCGCGGGTGAAGTACAGGGGTAGAGAAAGTTTTCTCTGCAGTTATGTTTTTCTTATCTGATAAAGCAGAGTGTAGCAGAAATTCCTTGGTTTGTTTTTAGAGTTGGGGTCTTTAGCAGACCATGAGATCCTCACTGATTTTGCTGCTCTTGTGTCAGTCAGAGGGTTGTTTTCAAAATTCATATGCATGTGCAGACAGATGTGGCACAGACTCATACAGGTGAATTCCAGTAGGTATATTCTAGTTAGCAGTTTCATGCATTGCCATGTCTCCTTTTTAACTCAGGAAATCTCTCTATTTGTTGTTATTATTGTAGAGCTACAGCTAGAGCTGCAGCGGTTTGTTCATTAATCATTTAGCTGAATGAAAGAAAATTAACCAACAACTATTTTGATAATTGATAAGTCATTTGTATTTTTTTTTTTTTTTTTAAGCAAAATGGGCAAAAGTTTAATGGTTGCAGGTACCGTGAGGATTCTCGACTTATAAGATGAAATTAATATTTTAGTTTTTGGACTGTTGATCAGACGAAACGAGACCATCACCAAGTGCTCTAGGATATTTTTCATGTTTCATTAACTAAACAACTAATCAAATGATAAAATAATCAGAATGTTATATGAAAATAATCGGTAGTTGCAGCCGCAGCTACCATTACCACAATTATTTCCACAATTTATTCATCTGTTGTTTATTTTGTTCAATTAATCACCTCATTGTTTAGTCCAGAAAATGTAAGACAAGAGTAAGAAATGCTCATCATAATCTCCCAGTGCCCAAATTGCTTGTGTCAAACCAACAGTGCAAAGATATTCAGTTTCAATTTATATAAAACGCAGAAAAACAACAAATCATTGCACTCAAAAAGCTAAAATGAGCAAATGTTTCCCCCTTTTTGCTTGATAAATGACTTCAATTGGTAACTGGTTATCAGAATGCTTGATACATTCTGTTAAACAAATGGGATATGCTTTTCGAACGTGCATGGGTGTTTATACATTGATATTCACAGGTTATCTCTGCAGAAATTTAATTCCAAATTTGAGTTACCTGATCAAATCTAAATCTTATTATTTGTGCTGCCAACTAATGAAGTAGATCAGGTGACTTTTTCATAATTCTCGTCAATAACTGGAAGAGGGACTATAGCACTCATCATTCTCCCAGCGTCTCCCAGGACATTAGATCAGGGGTAACATGAGAGTAGCAATTTGTAGTTTGAGGTTTGTAGTTTTGACAGTTGATTGATTAATGGAGGAGAAGTTGGGAGAAGAAGTGACGCAGATAGATTTTGCGGCTAAATTCTCCCCAAATTCCTCAGCTCCCACCTTCTGCTGGCTTAGCAACATGGCACTGACCCACAAACACTTTGAAGCATAAAACACAGATGCGCATGCACGCAGAGACAAGCATGTTTGAATATATACATACACATACACAGATGAACCATGTACATTTAGTTACAGTACATTATATAGACATTTAGCCTAAATATTTAGAGGGGCTGTCACAATGGTCACTGGCTGTTTGTACCAACAGGCTCTTTGTGTGTTGAGAATTATTTCTTTATGACATACGGAGCTTTTAGTTCTGGGTTAATTAATTCAAGCTGCATTGTGAAGCTTAACCGTCCATCCCTCGTGCATTCCAGTACACACTCTGGCCTCATCTATGCATCAACTGAATGCAGTGCTTTATGTTTGAATGAGTATGATGCTAAGCCCCC
>NW_019524899.1:20364-95074 GCF_002814215.2 Seriola lalandi dorsalis | reverse complement strand
CCCCCCCCCCCCCCCCCCCCCTCCTTCAGTGTAGGGGCTTTAGGTTGATTCTCTGTTGTTCTGAGACTTAATGGCGGAAAATGTGGTAAATGCCGGTCCAAATAAAAACCAGGGCCTATTGTCAGTGTACATTACATGTCAGCCTTCTGCTTCACCTCTCCCACTGGTCGCAGAGAGCCAGTAAACTGCCCAGAGACCAAGGGCCCTTCCTAGAAATGCTGTTGAACCATCACAATCCTCCCAAAGTGTTTGCATTCAAAGTATTACTGGTCAGCCCCCATCAATTACATTCTTGGCAGTCGCCACCGGTGGAGCCAAATTTATTTAGGGGTGGTGCCCAGTTGAGATGCTTGCAAGGGCTTTGAGGAGGGCTTTTAAAGATTTCAAGGTACAAGGGATTTTTTTTTTCTTTTTTGCTTTGAACTAGCCCCTTTATCATTTCAGCTTAACGTCCATTAGAATGCCACAGACATCAATTGTGATAGATACCCTGCCCAGAAAAGCAGTGCTCTTTTTTGACATCTTAAAATGATTACCAGGGTTAAAGAGGCCCTTTAACATTAGAAGAAGCACTGGTGGTGGGGGGGTGGGGGGGGGGCAGGGGTGTAGAAGGCCTCCCAGGAAAATGGCACATGGCTTCACGCTGTTGGAGTCTGGCATGTTGGTTGACGCCACTCATGCTTTGCATTAATTTCTGTAATCAGGGCTGCAGAGAAGTCAGCTTTTACAGATGCAGCTGATGTCATGCCACACAACACTGCACATAAACAATATCACTTCACACCCACTGATGTCGAATAAATACCCTAACAACGCCTCTGGTCTGTGCAACAAAAAAAAAGAAAAACTCTGAGAAACTGACTTTTATAGTTCACTGAACTAGACAACAGCAGCCATTTCTAAGTATTTGTTGACCATGAAGGATGACCCCCGCTGCTTCCTGAACATTTCAATGCCATTTGATCCTCCTCTATTCTGTTTCTCTTCATTCCCCAGGACAACACCCAGGACACAATGTCTGATGTGTGTCTTTCTCACCCACTCATAGAATTAGAAATGTTTCCACAGCCCAGTTCAAATGCCTGTTGTGCTGCACTTTGTATACTTCCACTTCCCACACACCTGAATCACATTTTCCTGTGTTTGAGGCTCTGTTTGTTCGCCTTGACCCACCCCGATGAAGAATAAACAGTCTAGCATCTCTGCATTGGGTTCAGCGTCCTTGCCTGGATGATTTCCTATGCCCCTTTATCCATGTGTTTGAGTGTTTACCTACCTATCTGTGGACACATGCTCCTATATGTGGGTGCTGTTCAGTCGCTGCTGAGTGCCTTTGGAAATACATCAAATCTGAGAGCTTTCTCAACTCTCTGCACAAAAGAGCATAGATCCACTGTAACTGTTTGGAAAGTCTATTTGCAGAGTTATTATCAGTGTAGTGAAGCTTTCCAAAACCTGAACTTTTAAGAACCTTTCAAGGCTTTGATACAAGGTTCTTCTTTGTGTTTCCACTGTATTTTATTCTGGGATGTTTTGGATATGTTATTAAAAGTCGCCACAGGCACAGACTATGTCATTTTTCGGTGCCATTTGGAGAAAGACGTTGTGGGACAGACAACAATAGAAGAAGTGGTGCTGATATCCAGGCTGAATCCAGGACACGCTCTTCAAACCATTTTGTAGTGTTTTGGCTTTTTTCCACTTTGTGTATTTAGATCCTTTATTTTTGGTAAACTCTTGTTGCATCTTTTTATTTTTTTTTCCCTGCCCTCTTTGTGTGTGTTGTATCTCCATTTCTGTGAGATGCTAATCTTCTGATCCACCTTTGTTTTTTTTAGCCACACTCATGGAATTGCTCTAGTGGTGGCATTGTCAGTCCGTCAGTTGGTCAATCTACCAATTTGGTTGGATTGAAATTTTTGTACACACAGTCATACTCCCCACAGGATGTATTATAATAACTTTGGTGATCCCTTAACTTTTCATCTAGCGCCATCATCAGAGCTGCAAATTTGGCTGTAGTCTCTCTCTCTCTCTCTCTCTCTCTCTCTCTCTCTCTCTCTCTCTCTCTCTCTCTCTCCCTCTCTGAATGGCCTCCTCTCCCCAGCTCTCCAACAGGACTATATGTGTAAATGCAAATACAGGAGGTGCTAGTGGTCTGCATGAAGTGTAATGAGAAAAGAGGATTTCGAGATCCCTGTGCTTTTGAGTGGCAGCTAGCCATGAACATTAGCCAAAACAAACCCGTGTGCAGGTCGCACACTGGAAGTTCTTTTGTCAGGAATCTGTGATCACTTTTTCATCAAGCCGGTGTTTGCATTGGTGCAACTCCAGCCTCTAATTGAGTAAATGCTTCGATAGTTTTCACCTTACCTTTTCAGTCTTTTCAGTAGATCCCTGGTGATGTTTCGCCTCATTTCAAATGCTGGATGTGAGCATTACTAAATCTTTATCCCCTTTCCATCTTTATACAAAACATATTCCACACCTGCAGTTTCACCTTCAGTCCAGACCTCTCAAGTGATTTCCCATGAAATCTGTACAATGGCAGATGCCAAGAAAAAGCTTTTTAATTTGTATGCAAATTATCACAAATCATGGCTGTTTTTTTGCACATGTAGATTTAATTGATGATCGTGTCACAGTTTTTACTCACACACTGCTAAAATAAGCTCAGGAACAAAATATCTCTGAGATGATGAAATGAAAAAACCATAGAGGAGTCATTATCCTCCACTTCAAGTATCTCATCCTTTTATTTTTTACTGGCAGATCTCTCTTTTGGCTCATTTAAAATGTCATCTGAACCTCCATGTCTATAAATCTTAATTGATGGCTGCGTCTCTCAGAAGCTCAATAATGTCAAGACATTGAGCCCCTGTTAAAGCAAAGATTAAAGGATAAAGCTAACCCCTCTCCCATTGTGTTTATTAACCAAACAAACCGCATGGCTGAAGTTAGCCATGCTCTGCTCTCAGATAAGTGGTCAAATTAAGGAATTCAGATAATTAATGATTCAACAACACTACAGCCCCAGCAGATAATGCTCCTGCCCACGCCTGGAAAGACTTGTAAATATTTTGTTTGCTCAGGCAAAGATGGAATCGCCTTCCGACGTCTTACCGACGCTTTCTGTGGGAAAAGGAACTTAAGGGGATGAAGTTGGTTCTCCCAGTGCCCCCAAAGCGCTATCCCAGCTAAAGGAATGTGATTCTGTTTAATTAGGGACCACGAGAGGGCTCATGGAAAGCCCCCCATTTTTAATTTCAGGTCCCCATGGCTCCCTGGGCTGTCTCTAGCTGGTTGGGGGTCAATGCTACAAGGGCTAAGTCATAGTGCCATGCTGCCAGAGGTTACCAGGGCCAGCTGGTTCTCAGACACGATGTGTGTGTGCGTGTACAAGGGTGTTTACGCCAAGTCTAGAATTCTCCTTACCCTGTCAAGACCCTCTTCTGTGGATGGCATGCTACGCGTCTGTGCAAAAAACATATTTTCAAAATATTTGTAAACCAAAATGGCTTCAAATATTTGAACAACCAGACATGAAAGGTCAACTACCAAATCAGTGGCGGAGACACAAGCCCCTGTGAGATTAGTTAAATGCTTGATTCCACATGAATCTCCAAATATTTTCAAATGTATTTTTCTAATACGGTCCAGCTTGTCTATGTTTATGCCACTGCCCAAGTAAACACCAGAAACTATTTGGCCAGTCACAGATTAGAAGTCATTCCTTGGATTCGAATACTAACTTTGATCTAATTGAAGAGAAAGGGCTTCGCTTTAGTGCGGTCTGTAATCCAAGAGTTATATGTACATGAATGGCTTATTTTACAAGAGCAGATATAACCACAAACACATATGGAAAGGAAGTGCCCATTGTGCAAGAAAACCCACTGTGCTTTCAGTTAATGTCTCATGTCTCTGAACCATGGACGCCACCAGTTATTTATAATGATGTTGAAGTGGGAAAATAAAAACAAATTGACCATTTCACTACGTTGAGTCCAGTCAGATGCATGTTCTACTTACTGTATTTTTACCACTACTACAGCTACATAAAGGGTTGGAAAACATGATTGTGACCAGAAACACACAGATTAGAACCCATGTGCAAACTGAACTTTTTAGTGGTATACATGAATTAGTATCTGTCTTCCCTGCCTTCGACAAGACGCGTATCAACCCAGTTTCGTCCAAATGTTATGCTCAGAGGCAATCAGTAGAAACTTGTGTGGTGCTAGAGAAGGCACAGGCGTGGCTGTATCCATAAAGTTATTATTAGTAATACACAAGGTCTTCATTATATAGAACCCAGTGTTACTGGCGGAATCCAGGACTCTGTTGCAGAGTTTTATAGTTGCTTATTAGTTGCTTATTTACCCATCCAGCAGCCCAGAACTTCAATATTTACTCTCCTTTTAGCTTTGTCTTGGTCTTCACCAGCTTCTGAAGGAAACATTCGGCTCTCTAGCTGCTAAGTGCTCCACCATGTTCTCCAGGTAGTCGCTAGCTTTGTCTGTAAAACGGTTCCTTGAGGTTAAGGGAAACTGCAAGTCAGGTCGCTGTGGGTTTGTCAATACAAGCAACCTCCTTCACATGACATGTAGTCATTTTATCCATTGTTAATATAAGCATGTTGACTGAAGTAGTTTTAATGCAAAAAAAAAAGTCAGTAAAAACCCTCCCAGAATAACTAATGGTCAAACCTCTGTGAGATAGCCTTTAAATTTCTGTAAATTTGATCATCACCATTTCAGACTCAAGACTTGGAGTGTTTGAGGCCAATTAAGTACAAGTTAGTGTGAGTGACACCCATAGCAGTAGGTTGGTGGGAACAGAAGATCAGAGGTCAAAGGTTGTCAGTGTTCAAACATATTGACGATGCAGATATTTGACCTGACAATCTACCCATCAATCACCTCCTCACTGGTGAGCAAACACAATGTCAAAGGTATTTCATGACAAGGTGACACCTAATAAACCTTGAAATAAAGTTCACATACACTCACAATAGCATCTTGATTGATTGTGATATAATGAGGTGCACAAGTAGTTAATACTAGTGGAGTAAACACTTTGGGAAGAATGATTTTTTTTTTTTTTTAAACTCAGAAAACAAATCCTTTAACAAACTTAACACATTGTATTTCAACTATTCCTGAAAATGTTTAGTCTCATCCCAGACTGTGTAATCGGTTTGTTGGTGTCTAGATTAGAGCTGAGATAAGCTGTTAAAGTTTCTGCACTGCAAACAAAAACACTATCTTCCCACAGGCAGACAGGAAAAACAAAGGGGGTGAAAGAGAAATGAGCAAAAGGATAAAGGTGAAAAGCTGACTACATCCTATGTTTCTGTAGAATTTCCTCCCCAGACACTTTCTCACACACACACACACACACACACACACACACACACACACAGACACACATATACAGGACAACCTGTTCCAAAAGAACCATTGACCTTCTGCGTGAAAGACTGCAATAACAAAACAAGACATCAATAAGCTGAAAAATGATACTTTGCAAACGGAAATCACTCCGGCGCATGGAATAGCCCCAGAATGGCTGTTTAGAGCACAATTGCCATAATACAGTAAAGGAGGGGATGTGCTTCTGTATTGTGTCGGCCAACAATAGCTGACTGTAAACTCACAGCCACACCACCCTATGGATTTAGCAGCTCTTCATAGGGCAAGCTATTGTCCTGGTTTGAAAACAGTTCTTTGTGGCTGAGGGCCAATGTGTGTCAGGTAACAGGTGGTGAAAATCAGCAGAGATACAGAGATATGAGAAACAGAAAGAGAGCAGTAGAGAATTAAATATGGAGAGAGAGTGAGGAAACAGAGGTGTAGACCTGTTTCTTTTTTTTTTTTCTTTCTTTTTTTAAAATTTATTTTGATTGCTCTTCAACTTGGGTGGAGCAGGGTTTTATCTGTTCCATGGGCTCACAAAAGGGCTGTCACAGTGGTATGATACCTTCATACACTGAGCTGCAATGGAGCTTTCAAGAGCTCTGGAAACAATCCCACAACACCCAGAAACAACACCACACCATGGGCTCAGCATGCAGCCACAACAACCTCTGTCTCCACTCCAGCTCCTTTTGAGTAAACTGGTTAACCCTACTATGTATCAAGAATATAGCTTTGAAACCCAACTTCAGTCTTAAATTCCCATTATACAGAAGAGCTTCACTCTCTAAATTAAAGCTGCATTTTTTATCTCACCGACATGCCCACAAAGATTTAGCAATTTACGCTGTCATCCCATTCAGCTCTATGGGTCTTTTTAGCCTCTTATTGTTTATTTCCTTGGTTCACAAACTCTGCTCTCATTAGTCACACAGTTTTTAGCAAGAAACCTCAGATAAACACACTGCACCCTGATTGCCTACCACCAAATATCTGATAGACAAACTTAGAAACTAGCCAATAGAGAAACTGAAAATGTAGCAGCTACAGAGAGTAGAGCTTGCTCTTCTGCCCTTTAGTGGCAAAAAATCTATTAATGCTGCTTTTAAGAACTCACATCTGGCATGGCATTGCCAGACCAATTTGCACTAGCATATGTCTCCGGAACTTCTCAGTTCATTTTCAGCTTCCATTATCAGTATCTTCATCGTCCTCCAGCCCCATACACTCAGATAAACATGTTCATAGATGTTCCCTGATATGAAATAAATTTTTCAATAATTGTTTTTTTCTGTCAGTTTGAGTAGATCAAGTCTAGTTTTAACAAACTTGATTTGCATTGTCAATCAAAAAGTTAGTGAGCTATTTCCAGAGCAATTAGACAAAAGTATTGCATCAACAGCAACTTCAACCGTGGTAAATGTTTCAGATTAACAACACACCGCCATGCTAATAGACCAAAAATAAACCTCGAGATAACTGAGACTTCAGAATTCTCCAGACAAGCAGTGTGGAGTCAGCATCAAACTCTGGCACCTTTCACCAAACCACCTGGCCTAAAACAGATCTAACACCCAGGGACAGAAGAGAGCCTGGTCTCGCCCAGTGTGGTCAGGTCTGGCTTAGACTGTACTGGAAAGAAGAAGGTGCAGGTAACATGGTTAATGGTCCTGTCTGCAGAACAGTGATGTGCAAAACAGTCATGGATCTGCCCATTCAGATCACACCCTATCATTCAGCCCTGACTGGTTGATCGGCATCCAAGAGGGTACGTCCAGCGGGATGCCCCGGAGGAAATGAGGTCATTGGAACAGGCTGTGTGGAGTAAATGAAGTAAACCATGCCGATCCAACTCTTTCACCCTTGCATTTGACCTGCCATTTTCTTTCAACTGGAACTCGATTTTTACTGTCAGAGATGACTTCATTGATATACCTCCTGGATGGCTTTGAACGCCTACTCCACCACGGGTGTACTGCGGCAGAGGTCTCATGCTCAAACAAAGCTCCTACACATATGTCCGTTTTAAGACGCTCTGTGGTCTGTTGAGCACGCACCCATCATCCTCAGTCTGTCCAGCAAAGAGGGATGGTTGGGAGAAGAGGGGAATAAGTGAGGTTTATATGCTCTTTGTGTTTTTATTACTCAATAGACAGCGGAGAAGATAGAGGAAGATGATTGAGGAAGGGAAAAATAAGAAGAATAGGCCAAAGACGAATCTTTTACATCACAAGAAAACAGTTTGCACCTTAGCCTGTTGATCCTCAAGCACACCCAAAGTGAGGGAATTTGGAGGAAGGGTAAAAAGAGCGTGTCTTTGTGCCAAGGATTACGTCTTGCCTTAGTCACCAACCCCTGAGCCCTCAGTCTTGGCTACATTTGGCCACATGGCCCAAAGGAGGACATCCACTTAAACAGATGATTTTTGTTTTCAACACAACCGCAGAAACAGGAGGGAGAAAAAAAATCTTTCAAATGGCATGAGGATGTCAGATTCCAGATCAAAAACTGCTGAAAGAAAACACATATACAAGGATTTCCTGTTTTATCATTTATTTGTGTGTTTGTTTTCCAAGTCAGCATCAACAGTATTCTTTCTCTATCTGTGGGCTTTGATGTCTTTGCCAATTTCTTCAATATGCATTATGATCTGGCGATGAGTAAGGCTCAATTACAGTGGCAATGAAAACATTTTGGAGAAAGAACATTTTTTCTTTAATTATAGATGGCAGTGAAAGCTGGGGGTTTGTGTTGTCTCACTGAAAGGAAAATGCTTTTATTTTTTTTATTTCATAGTATTGCAGTTTTTTAAAGCTACAATAGGTAGTGTTTGACCACTAGGCGGCAGAAGAAATTGCAGCAAGTAACAGCCTTCATATACAAGCATGCTAGCAATTAAGTAACTTCTGTTACTGACATCATCAGCAAACACAGAAAGAGTCCTTTTTCAAACAATCTGTAATAATCAGTGAGTAGTGTAGAGTAGTGAGTAATAATCAATAATACTCGACTTTTAGCTGTTTTGGTCCAAAAGTGGCTGAGGAAAATATCTGGATCTTGGGCTTGCATTGCATATCTTTATTTATTTACTTTGTCTAATTTTACACTGGGCAGGTAGTTTACACTCTAATTGTCTGAGTGTAGTTGCCCATGGTTTAATATCAGTTGGTGAGAACCAAAACAGTAAATTAAAGTGGCACAAAACTCTGAAAAGCTGCAGAGTTGGGTGTTCATTCTCAGTGGACTTGGCAGTAATAGCAGCCCATGTACATGACGGAGACTAATTTGATCTAAAAAAAAATTATGAATTCCGAATATTTGATCCCTAGCAACTGACACTTCAGATATGATTGGTTTATCAGGTTCTTAATGTTAACATGATAGCAATCGATTACCAATTGTACTTACATACTGAGAGGACCCAACAACATGGACGTCATTATTTCTTACCATCTGACTAATGTGAATCCATTAATTGGTTTGGCCTGAAAAACTCTTGAGAAAACTACGTGGTTCCTTTGGCTTACCATGTTAAATGTATCATTTATTTACTTTGGCTCTTTGACTACGGTTTTATATCATGAAGTCAGTGAGAACCATCCAGTGCTTGGCAAAACAAAACAATAACTAGAAAGTGGCTAAAAACTCTAACAAGCCACAGAGTGGACTGTTCATTTTCAGTGGGATTGGCAGTACTAGCAATCAAATGACATTACAGGGAGTAACTTGATTAGAAAATATTACTTTTATTGGATGCACACATTCAATTACAATGTCTAAAAATCATGGATGTAGACGTAATGCAGATACACTGTTTGATGCTGATAGAATTCCTGAATAGAGTGTGGTTGGAAAAGTATAACAGTCTGTTCATCACATATGTTTTGCAGAGTCTCTCACTGGCTTTGTAGAAGTAACGAAGCAAAATTGCACTTGACATAGATAGGGCCCACTTTGGAGCGAGTTCAAAACATGCTACATCTAACAAATATGTTTGCTTGCAGTATGTGAGTGAGAGAGTGAGTGTTATGGGAACAATTGCTCTGAGAAAAGCCCTGCAACATGCTTACTGTCATGCAAAGCAAACTGCATTGAGATCACAAAATGCCCCAAGTGACTCTAACCTCAACATGTAAGGTTTTAGTTTTTTTTAGAGCGTACGACAAACCAAAGTAACATGATAATAGTTGTGCACATGTGCAGCTGAAGTACTGTAGCTTCGAGCTAGGATAACTGTTTAGACACAGTGACTGCTTCAAGTAAAACATATATAGAGTTTCTTTAAAGGGTTCTGTGTCTGTAGGAAGTGCGTGAAAGAGTATACTTTAGCTCCTTTATATGCACAAGCACAAAGAAAAGCCATCACTTTGACAAAATATGTCATGAAACGGAAGGTCCCACCCATGCTTTACCTGAAAGAAAGTGTGCAGAACAGGATATCATTACTATTAAAGAGGAAACAAGGCTTAACCAGTGCCAACAACGTGCTATTAAAAATGTGAATACCTCATTGTGTTGGTGGTCTAAAGCTGAATCTTAAAATAACAGGGTTTTACATGGTTCTCACCCCCTAAGGCAGTGAGTTGAGGCCACACTTGTCTTTCACTTTCCTTATAATCGGCGCCCTCATTCACATGGTTCTTCACAGAAACCCCTAAAAAAAGATATAAAAAGAGGGTTGGCCCTCTCTTACTGCTCGATTAGTATTCTGAGAGGCAGACAAAGAGGGCTGCAGCAGAATTAATAGCCTTTGACATTTTCAACTTCCTTTCCAGAATCCAGTGTGATTGGTGGGGAGGTTTTGTGTGGGTGATGATAAGAGCGCCTGAAGGCAGGCTGACATTGCAAGTCCCCAGACAACTGGGTTCATTAGTAATGTCTGGCGAGATAGGTCTTAACCTGAGTCCTCTTCTCTTCAAGTCGCCTTGTTTTTCTCTCTGGGGCAGAAGAGTACAAATTCCAACTTGTCACCTAATCCAAGACAAGAAAGCCAAGATAAGAAATTGGGAGAAGGGCTTGTGGTAAAGAGGACCAAGCTTGATGAATTGAGCAGCAGGTTGGTTGTTTCTCCAGGCTGTCTGAACTATGAATATGATCTTGTCCCTGCGGATGTTATATGCGACTCGCAGTATTTCATCACAGTCTGCTCTGCGAAATGATCGAGGCTGATCAGTAGTGATATATGAGAAAGATACACAGGCAAGATGACTTGTTTTACTCCCATCTGCTGATAAATAACAGCTGCTCAGAAAACAAAAAATGTACGTCTTGTTTCAAACATTTCTCAAGAAGCTTTGTGGGAAATAGTTTCAATGTTGGATGCACAACAACTTGATTGTGGTGAGTAGGGATGGGCAATTGATCAAATTTTATTTTCAATTACAATTTTGGCCTCATACGAATAGAAAAACAAGATAACAGAAAATGATTATGCGCCACGTTCTGTTTCATAACAGATCTCCCCCAACAAAAACCAACGTTATCGGTTCAGCTTTTGGTACTGAAGGAATTAGAAAAATTGATTTCGTATTCATTAATGCATAACATACAAGTTCTCTTCCACATTCACCAACTCCATTTCTGATTAAGATGTTCGTCTATGATGCTGTTCCCTACTCAGAAGCATCTCTCTGACACACACAGAGACCCTGCTTTTAGTGTCTATGGAGAGAACTCAACGTTTTCAAGTGTGGTTCAGTCTTTTTCATTTAAGGACGCAAACACGAGTGACCTCTGGAAACATCCAGTGAAAGTCCGCTACATACAGACGGAGAAATGTACAGTTGTTGACAAACTACCTCGTAGGTCATCTGTGGTTGCGTCAGGTGTGTTTTGTACGCTGCAGTGTGGAACCAGAGTTTACAGAGTTAACTACATTATACGAAATAGGTTAATGATTAAAACTGACCATTATATGGGTGTGTATCCCACGCTCGGATGTCTTTCACTTATTTTGTGTATAACGGAAATAACGAATAACGCTTTTGTTTTGAAATAAATTTATATTCTTTATTTCCAAAGTCAATGAGAAATTGTGTTGAATAATCGTGATCTCTATATTGATCAAAAAAATCATGATTATTATTTTTGCCATAATCAAGCAGCCCTAGTAGTGAGTGTTTTGTTGGATGATTCCATGACTTACAATCAGTGTATTTAAATACGTGTGAAAGTCTGGAGCTGTTTTCACTGAATGCAACGCCACTTTTAAATGTTGTGATATTTTTTTTTTTTTACATTTGACAAATAGTTATAATGCTCATATAATCCGCTGCAGGGGTTGAAGATAGCTGCAAATTTGCTTAAAACCTGCACATTTTTGACTGCTTAGGTGGTCTACCTGCTCACAGACTTTTCTACCCTCCAGCCCATTACACTTTTGTTAAACCTTACACCTTGGCCGCCAATCTGCTATTTGTCACATCTTTTCCCCGCTGTGATAGCACACAGACAACCTTTACCCTTACAGGCAAACCTCAGGAATTCAAATTACCTCTCCAAAAGTGTCTCCTCTCCTCTCGACTTCTCACACCCTTCCCTCTCCTCTCTGCCAGTCAGCCATTTATAAACAGTCCTGCTCAGCCGACGAACGCAGCCCAAGACAAATGCCGCCACATGTAAACAGGAAAGTCGGTGAATAGACTTGACCTCCCTGTGTTTTACATGTCAACCACCATGCTGTCTGTCAGTCAAGAGCTGCTGGCCCATAAAGAGCCCTTCGTATGCATGTGATGTTTATAGTGTTATATTCCTGTGTTTGATCCTCACTTGTCCTGACTTTAATTTTTTTTCTTTTTTTTTTTTTCCCCTGTAACTTTTCTCCGCTGCATTAGTGAGGCGAGGAGCCTGTGAGAATGGTTGTGGTAGAGCGTAATAGCTTGTGACAGAGGAATATCTGTCACAAGGGAATAACAGCTCTGTGGTCAGATTCAAAGTGAGAGGAAAGTTCTCTGTATTAGATGGAAGGATTTGCACTGGAGTTTGGAGTTTCCACCGAAGATGCTGACTTCGAGGGTATACATGCAGCACAGTTTGACTCATCCTTTAATTCCAGGCATTATTTTTGCTGCCAAACAAAGATTCATCATTTTGATCAGACTTTCCACACTTATGCTGAACACACGGCAAAGATGGACCGTCTTCTCTTCCAGATGCTATTTAAAATGCAAAACAGCTTTGCAGAATTTCTAATCATTCTCATAATATAATGGTTTTGCAGAGGAATGTGCTTGTGTCCTAATGTTCAAGGCGGATCCCCTAATGATGCTCATGAATCTGAGGTAATTTTCACCATGAGGGTGTGTTCAGACAAATCTTCACCATATCCACAAAATACAATCGTTTTGACGTCTTGTTTGCTTATTTTAATTATCATGTGATTAGTCATATTTCTGTGGTGGCAAGGAAATGGATTATTATTATTTGGGCCAAATATTTAATGTTCCCATTATTTGAGAGAGCGCATAAACAAATGCGTCACCAGCAATTCATTGCACGTACAATAACACGGCGGCTGTTTCCCACAGTTTGGCCAGAGCTGGCAATGGGGCTCGCCGCTGCCTTGGAGCTGCTGGGACGGAGCCAGCTCAGGGTTCAGACCACCACAGCACTGACACACACACACACACACACACACACACACACACACACACACACACACACACACACACACACACACAGACCACCACTGCCGAGTCATACTGCACTACAATACGCTACATCTGTGGTCACTGAAGACACACATACCGCCACAGGCACACGGAGTTGGTATGATTAACATTTGATCTCGTCACCTTTCGTGGTTGCTCAACAACTCGTTCTGTTTTTCACTTATAACTTGTGTCCTTTACAGGTTAATGAGGCACTGCTGAATAAAGTAGGACAAGTTTAGCAAAGTGATTACAAATGTAACTTACATCCACAACAACTATTAACATGTAGTTTTAGGCAATGGGTCTATGTTACAAAACTGATCTAGGTATAACATTTTGAGATTGTTGAGCGTATTAGTGCTTAATTGCATTCCCTTGCCACAATCGAACATTTTCTTCCACCATCATAGATCTCCACACCATAAATATCTGATTTTTCTTTTAACCATCAGTATCCAAACTTTTACTTCGTGAGAAATTGAAGAAAATTTTGTAAAATGCTGTATCTCGCAATGTTAAGGAAAATAATTATAACATTTCTGGATCTGCACCCAGATATGCACCAAAATGTAATGGGTTCTTCCCTGGCCCATGCCCCATCCCTCCACCAAACCAACAGACATGGATGAACACATAATCTCCTTGGCGGAGATAATTACCTAATTAATCTCCAACAAGTCTCAGGTATACTACCTGTTGAGTACTGCTTATGAAATGTTACTCACCTCTGTGATGTTATGGGATGGATTGCCTTAACATTTGGTACATTCATGGTGTCGAGAGGATGAATGCTACTGACTTTGGTGAAGCCCTGACTTTTAATTTAGCGCCAACAGTTGGTCAAAGTTTGCAGTTATCCAATAAAATATCCCAATGTCTAGAAGATAGACTGGCACATTGTTTTTATTTTGATATTGGTGATCCTTTCACTTTTCTTCTAGGGGCTTTGAGTGAAATATCTTTATAAGTATTGGATGGATTGCCATGAACTTTGGCTCAGACATTCATGGTCCCCTCAGGATGAACTGTTATAACTTTGGTGATATCTTGACTTTTCTTCTAGCACCATTGTGAGATCAAAATTCTAGTGTGTCCAGTACTTTGATTTGTGATTAAATTCTTGAAAAATAATGACATTCCTGCCATCAGTGCTAATTAGTTAAAGTATGATAACACACTCAACTAAGATGATGACAGTAGTATGTTTGCATGCCAAAATTAACATTTGGCTCAAAGCTCTGCTGTGCATTAGTACAGCCGTAAGAGCTGATAGTCTGGTTGTCGACTCCGGTTGTTTGTTTGTGTAATGGCTTGAGAACAAGGCTTCTTTGTAACATTTCTGGAATTGAGAAAAACACTGGGAACATCTTGAAAATCACATGCACAAGGAGCTTTTGTTCTGAAACAATGTGTGGATGATGAGATCTGAAAGTCAGACATCTGCTTAAGTGAATTTTAAGTCACTGTCATTGATCAACAAACCACTTTTGGATTGGCCATTTTGCACTATGGCAAAATGTTCCCACTTATGTTGTAAGTAGTTGCCAGTGGTTAAAACTAATTGCATCATTCTGTTATTGAGTACTTCAATGATGGAGCTAAAGGTCGTGACCAGCCTGCTTGGTCTTGGTCATCATTTCAGCTCCAGGGAGTTGAGGATGGTGATGTCACCCACAAGGGCCCTCCTACACATTCCCAGATCAGACCAAAACCCCCAGCTAAACAAAATGACATATGACTGCACTCTTGATGCACGCAGTTGTCACAGGCTACATATACACACTCAGCACAAACCTGACATGTTACCCACAAGACCCGGGCTGCATTGACAAGGTATCGCACATCTGTTTTAAAGCATTTTGTTGCATAAATGTGGTCTCTTAATAACATCCTAAACTAGGACAGAATCATTTTCATGTGGTTTCCCATTTATTTTCTCTGTAAGGAGAAGCTCACATTCATGCCATATCTTTAAATTTTATTTCAAATAATAACAATAATAAATCATTAAGTCTGAGTGCATGTTTGATCTACAAAAGCTCATGAAATCTGATATCTAGCAATTGAGACAACCTAATTTTACAAGTCAAACCACTTGGAATGTGAAATTTCCTTCTCTGTATCATATAGTTAAAAATCTCAAAGTTAGACCCTGTGTAAATAAACCTTAGTTAAGGCAACAAATAAAATATCAGATGCATGTCACCTAAATGGAGGGTAAAAAAAAGAGATTTGAGTCAGCAGTGCAGCCACAGCGGAGCCATTGTATCCTGTGTCATCAAGATTAACAGCTACACTGTAGTTAGGATGTAGCCTCTGGGACCGGGGGAAGTGTGTTGTGAAGTTATTGTAGTATCTCAATTCATTTCGTGGGAGCCTTTCCAGAGTGCAGAGGCTGCAGCGAGGCTCCACTGATCACTTCTTCATTCTTATGTTCTGACACGCTTTGCTCTTATACGGGAAAAAGCTGTAACCTGAGCGAAACATATCGACCGCAGGGAATACCGAGCAGAGCCACAGCGCTGGTCATCTGGTCTAGAGTCTAAATCAAAAGTGTGAATGGGATACGTCAAAGAGAGGCCGCTGTGATTCTCCTTCAAATGGCAATAAATCACCATGGCATTTTCGATAAGATTTACTTTGTTGTTAACACAATCCAAGCAAAGGTGTGGCTGAGTCAGCATATCAGCAACGTCTTCATCTTCAGAAGATGAGACAGAGAGCATAAAAAAAAAAAAAAAAAATCTGTCTATAATGTGTGTGTACATGTATGTACATGGTTGTGTGTGTGTGTGTGTGTGTGCGCGCTCTGGTTTGGGAAGCGGTTAGGGAAAAATAGTCATGTTCTGATTTGATCAGAGATATTTCCTTTAGTTCGGTTGCTATTTACAGAACTGCTGCAATGACTCAGAGCGCAAATGCCAGCAAAGCATGCTGATACCCATCGCCACAGCCTGGCACGCGGCCAAGTCTTGAGCTTTTGACTGGGTGCAGGGACGTGCAGTGTGACCTCCAAATAACAGTATTATTGTCTGGATTACCAGGCAATAGGGAGGAGGAGGAGTTTGTGCAGTTGTTGAAGTATTTATTTGTTTGTGTTTAGTACTTTTTGCAGTGTAGATGAATTATGCATGTGTGCAGGCCATGAGGACATGAAGCAGCCCTGAATAAGAGACAAGGTAGTACAATAGAAGCTATCTGATGGCTGGCTTTTATACTTAAAGGAATAGTTAGAAATTTTGGGAAATAGGCTCGTGTGCTCCCTTGATGAGTGAAAATAAAGCTCACACTTTATTTTGTTTTATTTTATTTGTTTAATCTGTTGTTGTCTACCATGAGCAGTAACTTCCTTCAGGCCAGTTTTTTCAGAGGGTAGTAGGTGGATTGGTTACCTTTGGACAGAGCCAGGCTAACGGTTTCCCCCTGTTTCCAGTCTTTATGCGAAGCTGAGCAAACCAGCTGCTGTCTGTAGCCTAATATTTTACATACATACTATCTTTTCATCAAAGTCATACCTAAATGTCAAACTCTTCCTTTAAAGCTTTGTTGACAAATAAATGTTGTTTGGCTCTTCTCGAAGCAACACTGAACCACCACAGAACTTGACAGTGCACAGAAGGAGTTTTTAGATCAATTCTTTTCCAACCTGCTCTTTGAAAATAGTATCCAACTATACAACTGTGCTCACACAGAGATATAACACACACACACACACACACACATACACCTTACTTTACGCTCATCAATCATCTGTTTTTCCACAGGAGTGTCCTCCAGGATTGAGTCTTAATGTCTGTTATGAAATGTGGACCATGTGTTGTAAACCAATATTAGTTTACAGTCCCTGGGCCTTTCAGCCTAGTTTGGTTCTGTGCCTAAGTACTCCTCAAAATCAAATCCATTTATAATGCAGTGGTCCATGAACATTTGCTTTCCCTTAAAGGCCCGAGCTGGAATCGAAACAGCATCATTAAAATCACCCTGCCGGCTTTGTTATAGCATGCGTCATTGTACTGAAGGCATTCTTTGACTGACTGACTGACCCAGACTTTCAGTTTAATGTGCATTTTGGAGCTATTTACAAATACAGGAATGAAATATATCTTCAGTTACCACTGGAAGATCAGCGTTCAATAAAACAGCCACACACAAAAAACAAAATAAAACCCACACACAGGAAATATTTACATGAATATGCAATCTCTTTTTCTCACCCCTCCCTTCATCTTTTTAATATTTTTTCCAAATCGCAGTGGAGGGACCATTGGTTCTTTCCCTCAAACCAAAATTCAGAAAATGTGACAGTGATGAGGGAGAAGGTGTGGGGGGACATGAGGGCCTCTGCTGGGTGTGAAGTTGTGGTTGACTTGGGCTGACAGGACGGAGACTTTTCCCTCAAATTTGCATTATTTAGCTGGATGTGTGCATCGTTACCACATGCTCTAGCAGCTGTCTCGGTGTATAACGAGATGTCGGCGCGTTAGAGACCGCAACATCCTCTGTGGTACGAAGGCAGAACTGAACAAACGAAAGACGGAGAGAATTTGAGAGAAATACATCAGTATAGACATTCATTTGAAAGCCTGTCAGGGGTTTCTTGATCACATACGTGCAACAACTGTAATCGCTGGAATGGTGGTCGTCATGTTTTTGCATTCAGTTATGCATATGCAACAAAACCCGTGTGCATGTTCTGTTTGTGAGGTTTCTTTTACCCCACTTTGAAGCCATGTTCATATCCACTCTGTGGGGTTTCCCAAGACGGACCCCTCCCTGACGCTGCACCCCGGAGAGAAGACAGGGGAGCAGAGAAGGGTCCCTGCCTGACAGCACAAGGGAATGACTCCCTCCAAATGCTATGCAGGGTGACATCTGCAAACCATAACAACCCCCTGAAAATGTGATACATAGAACAGGGCCACAGCCTTTTTTTCTGCTCACATAATGAGGCCACGGGATAAGCATCTTCACAGAGAGGAGGAGGAGGAGGAGGAAGAAGAGGAAGAGGGAGCAGAGGCTCCTTGAAGTTCAACCTGAGTGTCAGCTTTGTTTTATGCAGATGGATTAATAGGATGTCACTTTCTTGCTAAACATTTATATTACACCTCGGTGCTCTAATTACACATATGACATACACCATAAGCATCATCATATTGAGCGATTCAGTATGCTGTCCCTGAATTATTCCAATCTTCACTTTTAACCAGGATGTTATTTATCAAAATAATTTCAAACTGTTGCTCTTTTGCACTTCTGCCGAGCTCCACTCCACTTTGACAAATACTATTATTGCTCTCAGTCTTTGATACAATCTATCCAAGTGAGTTGTGAGCTTAGAGGAAATTCACTCTGCTTCATGATGGCATGGCCTCTGAAATTCCACTGCCCTCCCCTCCCTTTCCCTTCTTCCCCCTCGCAATTGTTCCAATTGTGTGGGTGCGTCGAGTCATGGCAGATTTGGGGCTGGGGCAGTCCTTAAATAGAGGCTGGCTCCTTCAAGGATCAACTCCATCAGACGCCAAAGCAGCCTGAGGACTTACTGGTTCACAGCCACATTTGAACATGGAGACCAGTTTCACCCAGTTGTTGTTTACTGTAATACAACTGATAAAAATCCAGTGGACCTGGTTTCGTCTGACATAAGATGTTATCCGAACATCTACCTGAATATCTTGAATCATTTCTATCAAGAAATTTTAGAGGTGTGACCAACATTCAAAGCTGCTGGGATGCTTGGTATCAACTCACTCAAAGTGTCCGACAGAAAGGTTATAAAAGATCTAGAATATCTTGTATTAGATGGAACAAAGAGGGACTCAAGCTGTGCAAACTAACCCTGCATATCAAGGCTTATAAAAGTGCACAGGCAGTTATCCCCTGTCAAAGGCAAGGCGGTATTCAATCAGACTGAACGTGGATAAAGTTTGCTTGCCTGACCCAGAGAGAGAGTCAACCAGATGTCTTATCTTTGTTAAGTCAGTTGAGGATCAGTGTCAGAAAATGCCAGCACGCTCCACCAAAGCCCCCTGGCGATTCCTGATGCAACCCTACCTCAATGGCCGACTTACAGACGGCTGAGGAGAAGCTCCGAGGCTCAGACTTCACCTTGGCTTCCTCTCTCATTTCCTCCTCTGTTGCCATTTTTGTTGAACACATGTAATTGCGGTGTACTTTTCCCCTTTACCCTCTCTGGTGAACAGGGAAAGCCCTGTGGATTCATAGGCACTGAACCCTAATTGGGCTAATAGCAGTGGTATATCTAAATTACCTCCCTCCATCCATGAGGGTTGCTGTGTTTATGTCTACTGCCTTGGGTAAACTCCCCCCTGTCCTGTCATTTATCGGGGCACTTGTTTGTTGTAGAATGCAGCTCCACTGCAGATCTTTATCAATGTGGCCAAGTGACCTGTCTGGCCCATGCAGACAGTAAAACAAGAGTTCTGGTTCTGTTCTTTTTGGGTTTTTTTAAGCCTGCATTTTGTAACCGCTGTTTAGCTGTGGAGGTCTTTCCCTGACAAGTAATGTTTTGAAAGGTCTGAAATGGCCAATATGATTAAAAATATACAGCCTTTTTAACATTCTTTGTGCTGTTATATATTATATAATATTAAATTACACACTCTTGAACAGTCT
Organism: Seriola lalandi dorsalis; assembly: GCF_002814215.2. Lineage (NCBI taxonomy): Eukaryota > Metazoa > Chordata > Actinopteri > Carangiformes > Carangidae > Seriola > Seriola lalandi. The sequence goes on along the minus strand of NW_019524899.1, from coordinate 75,372 downwards.
TTAACCATGAAAATGCAATAACTGTAAACATAAAAAAAAAAATAGTAAACTTCTGCTCTGAAGGTTTAAAAAGAACAGTTTGACATTTTGGGAAATACACTTATTTGCTTTCTTTCCGAGAGTTACATGAGCTGATGTTAGGGAGCAGTTAGCCTAGCTTAGCATAAAGAGAGGAAGCAGGAAAGTGGTCTGGCTCTTTCCAAAATTTAATAAAATTCACCCACCAACACCTGTAAAACTCACTTATCTATTGTTCTGTTTTGTCTGTGCTCAGTTCATACACAGACAGAATTGTAAACTTTGCGGTAACTACTTCTTGGGAGGTAACAAGTTGCTAGGAAACCAGCAGAGATGCTACACAGATATGTTAAATTGCTGTTTGTTGAGAAGAAATGACTTCTCCGAAAACCACAAATTTACATTTTTACTACATTTTTGTATGTGTACACATTAAACAAATAAGATACAACATGTAAATTAGTGAGCTTTAGAAGTAATTAGATATTTCCCCCCTCGGCCAAAGACAATCTGTTTCCTCCTCCATCATTATGCTAAGCTAAGCTAAATGCCTGACTCTTGCCTTGAAAGCCAACACGAACTTGGAAAACTATGGTAAGCCCTGCAGGTCAAATAAGATCCGTTTCGTTTCAGTTATCCTGCAGGCTTGTTTATAACCTGTCTATCTGACTGCTCATTTGCTGCCCTGTAGGACGTCTTTTTAGCGACGCTGCCAAGTTCCCAAATGTGAGCAATTAACTTGAGTACAATGTAATGACACACACAATGGCTAAAACTGTGAAAATAAGATCCAAACTGTTAATAAACTGGAGATTTGAAATGAACTTCCATGGTTCTTTGTCTTGAGGGCCAAATTTATTAAAACCAAATTTTTAACACCTGGAAAGAATGATTGCAGTTTATGTGATTTATTATTTCTTTTATGTAGAGCTGTTTTTCCCAAGTGTGATTAGATCATATTCTTAAACCGAAAGCCAAATGACAAAGATGAACTAAATGCCAAAATCTTTTTGAACAATGAGCAGTGCAGGCAGTCATGGTACAGTATTTATCTACTTTGACCGTTCGCAGTAGATTTGATGACATGTTAATGTTCTCATTCACAGTGAATTAAGCAGAAAAAAATAGAGAAAGGGCAAAAATGTGTCCGCCAGACTCAGAGTTCCCATTAAACAGAAGTCATGTTTATAAACCAGCACTCTGAATACTAACCCAAATAACACTTCCGACCCCAGCGAGAATGAAAACAAAACCAGAAGGAGCGGCGCGGCTCCTCGTTGGCCATCAGGAAACAGCCGCCACTACTTTTCCCTCATACCTTTACTGTTGCATGTATTTCACTGCTGCCAGTGAGAAGGAATAGTTGCACTGACAGATGGGATGTGTAGGCCCGCATCAGCAGACCCTCGTTAGGCTTCAGAGTCACATCCTCCTGCAGTGCTTGCCAGTGACCTGAGGTGACCCCTGCCTGCCCCTCATGTTCACGGGATCCATGTGAACACACTCTGCCTCCTTGAATCCTGCTGTTGATACCAAGACTAAAGCCTCTTCCAGCAAATTAAGACAAGAAGAAAAGACCCTCTTGTTTAATTTTTACTCAGTTTCATTCAGTGCTTTATTTTCACCAGCAGAAGTCTTCTTCCTCTTTTGCTGCTACTTTGGGAAGACAAAGAAAACATATGAGGGCTGGCGTCCCTTTTCCTGCCCTTGTCCCGTCTATCCTGTGATTTTGTCCAACTTCCAACAATACATATTGAATGTGACAGTGAATGCCTCCTAGATAATGCGTAAGATTATCCAAGTGGCTATTCAATAATGAAAAAGTGAAAGCGAACATTTCAGCATGTCATAACCTGAAAAAGGCAACACAAAATGAAACAAAGTGAGAGGATGTGAAATGAGACAAAAGGAGAGGAGACAAGAGGAAGGGAGATGAGCTGAGAGAAGAGGAGACAACAGGAAAGTAGAGGAGACTAGATGAAACAAGAGGAGATCAGAGGGAAGGAGAGGGTGGGAGAGGAGATGAGATGTGACAAAAGGAGATAAGACCAGAGAGGAGACAAGTAGGGATGTCATGAGAACCAATACTTCAAAACCCAGCCATTGCCAAAATTCTGAAAACATAACAGTACTTACTTTTCTAAAGTACCATAGTTTAGGTACCAAAGGTCTGACAAGGACGGCCTAATAACCCTACAAGTGTCTGACATCAAATGCAAAGGGAAGAGGAAGAAGGAAACATCCTGAAATGTTACCGTCATTGTTTGCGAATTGCGACAGCTGGCATCAGTTATAGCGATGCTCCACGTCCAATGTTCACGAAAGCTAATGTTACCTTGTCATGGCTAATGTGGTGACAGCTCATAACGTGAGCTGGGTGCTCATAACGTTAGTTTCCTACCGTCATTATCATTCAGTCTGTCAGAATATAATGCTGACTTTTTAAATGAATCACCATGTTGGTCTATTTAAACTACTGTTGCACATGGACGGTATGGAGGTGTGTGCTTGCTGTGGTATTGAATTTGGTATCAACAATCTCCTCCTCTGTCATTGTGACAAAAAGAAATGAGACAAGAAATGAAAGTAGTGGAGAGGAGACAAAATGGGATGAGAGGACAGAAGAGAAAACGAGGAAATGAGAGGAGATGTAACAAGGACACATGAGCTATGATCAGCTTTCCATATGAGCTAACCCCCCGAAATCTTAGCTGACAGAAATCTGGAGAGGATGAAGATGTCCTATTGCCTCAGTCGAGCATAAATAAAGAGACACAAACAAAAACAGAAAAAAAGAAAAACAATAACTTTATACACCGCTGGATTAAATTTGCTTGTGTACTGAATGCAGGTGCTAGTACACAAACTATATATACATACATTTGACACAAATAAGTTAATCACAAAGAAATTTGATCAAAGTGACATTACTAACACAACTCTTGTATCAATTACACACCCTTGTGAAGTGCCATGACAACACACTCCTCCCTCGGCGACTTTGTACCTGGGTTTGCAAAACACGACAGATGCTATATTTGCATCACAGCCAGTGGAAGCAGTGACACATGACGTGGAGCATTAGGAATGTGATGAACTGGTTTCCATGAGATTCTCAACGAACTGAAACGCAACAAGATTTCTGTAAGCCCTGTGTCATTGTTACCTGAGGGGGGAAATCCATCCTGGAGAAATACTTGTCATCACACAGGTTTGTGTGTGTGTGTGCCACAGTGAAATTCAAAGGTTTAGAATCTCTCATTCTCTCTCTCTCTCACACACACTCACACACACGTGCTGCCCAAACTCCTTTGTTTGTTTGTTTTGGGTGTAACTCTGAAACCATGGTGCCGGGCCACACATCGCCTCAGTTCCAAGTGGCAGTCAGACGTACCAGCCTGAAGAGCTGTCTTATAGTATTTTCCTCAACTTTGGGCTTCTGTGCCGGCAACAGCCAAGGACGGAAACATTCTGTTTTCAGGTTGTCCATCCATCTGTACGTCTGTCCCTCTGGCCATCCCATTCTCGTGAACGTCATATCTCAGGAATGTCTTGAAGGAATTTCTTCAAATTCAGCAGCAATAAGATTTTGGTGGGCAAAGGTCAACAGTCAATAATTCATATGCTAATTATGAGAACAAAATTATTCACACAAATGTTTCATAGGATACAATGATGAAGTGGGGACATTCCATACTCAAAGATCAACTTAATTGTGACTTTATAATGTTCTGCCACTGATTTCTGACCATTATTCAACTTCATAGGAAGAAAGGGAGGGATTTTTACCATATTTCACGTTTGGTCGGATATTGAATAGGTAACACTAACCTTGGGTGCCCACCGTGAAACTGTGGTGATTGTGATTAGATGATCTGTGCCGCCAGGTTAAAGATGTGTGTGAAAGCAGCAGCATCATCCGTATTTGAAGCATCGTTTAGTGTCATGGCTACAACTTTGTGTTTTATCAGAATCAGTCTTCATGGCCAAGCATGTCAACACATATAAGGAATTTGACTCTGTTTTTTGTCTCCATTTTGCCAAAAAACACACTTAATACATTTTATTAAATCCCCTCAAAGTCTTCAATACATATATTATATGAGTCTGGACAGACATGGATGTTAACTGCAACTTGACTGGTTGGCGAGAGGCTACAACCACGAGGCAGTAATTCTAGTTTCTGGTCTTATTTTCTCTCCGATTCTTTCACTCTCTCCCCTCCACACACACACACACATACAAACACACACACTGACAGATGAGAACTGGCTTCAGTGGAGCTGGCGAAGCACCACTGCAGCTCAGCTAATCACACTCAGGCACCGTTCTCTGTGAACTCAACTGTTCCAGCAGTGTGGCCAAACTCCCATCTCCATCGCCACTGCCGCCACCTTCTCACTTCTTATGTGTCATACAAAAAAACAAAACAAAAGAATCCCAAAAAACAGCTGCAATCGATACCAAGAGTGAAGGCTGAGCAGGAAAAACATTCTAGCACGGAGTAGTGGTATTGTCTGGATCTTTTAAATTTGGTTTGTCGGTGGTCCAAGGTTATCAGTAACACTTCTCATCTATCACTAAGTCTTGTATGTATGACAGTGCTTGGCAAGTTACTAATTTCTATCTGGCTGTTTGGCTGCAAAATGCTCCACTGTATACACCTGTTAGTTGCTTACTTTGTATGTTAGCTGCAACTCGTGGTAAGACAGCAAACAAGCTGACCCCTAGCACCAACAGGTGGCTGGAATAGTAACTGTAATGTAATTACAAAATTTTACAGTGTAGTGTCTTACACTACTTGTTACTGTAATACATTATTGATAATGCATCACTGCTAAACACTGGTCTGTTCTGTGTAACCGTGGACATTATATCATATTCTTGGTATTTATTTGTCAGACTTTTAGCTCTTCAAGTGTGTTTGCTTGGCCTTCGTTGTCAAGTCTGCCTTTTCTAAAAGAACAGAGTTGCCAGAAGCCGACCACTTCCAACAGATACCAACAGATACTCAAGTGGCATCTGGTCATTGTGGTTTACCGCCATGTAACCAGCCCAGGTTACACAGATCATACTTGTGGCGAAGCAATCAATCCACCAGGTTATCCCACTTCTCTCATCCTCAACCAGAGAATTAGTTCAAGATGGTTTGCATCAATTTATGCTCTTTTAAAGTGGTTGGCCCTCGGTTAACCGCGACACAACATGTGGCGCTGTCCCCCTTACACTACGGGGGCCACCAAGGACTGCAGGGCTCAGGCTGTGTGTTCCTGGGAGAGAGGGGAAAATGAAACTCTGACATGTTGGCGGATGTTTCACAGAGAGTGTGCATGTGGTGTTTTCTGTAACAAGGTCGCGGTAAGCAAACAATGTTATGCGCTTGTGCACAAGCCAAGAACAAGTTTCTATTTTTAAAGATAAGAAATTCCTTTTAAGATGCTGTCAAAGAGCCACATAGAAATATACACTTTGTATTCCAGTTCCAAAAGTACTGACAACCCTGAATTAGTGTATCAAACATGCGCCTCAAGAACACAAGTCCTATTTGTTTGCATCACCATTCGGCCTTAATCAAATATGACAGTGAACTATTCTACTTGACCGGATTATAATGATGCTTTTTATGTAAGAAACCTAATGTAGCAAAGCCTCCTGCTGATACTGTGAGGGGTTCAATATTTTTCACATACAGCACAGAATATAATGAGCACTCTGCAGGCCAGCTGGGACAAACTGTGTCCTGTAATGGCTTCAATAGAAGTCAATGATTTCCCCCTTTTAGTCTTGGCATGAGCAGAGGGCGTACGGGTGTGTGTCTGTCTGTCTTTGCCTATGTGTGTTCACGTATTCCTTTGGGTATTTCCTGTGTGTCAGTGTGGAGGTGGGGCCGCTCTTAGTTCGGAAGGGAAGTCAGAGAAAACCCGCTGCTAAGAAGGACAAGTCCTCCCTATCAGAGGAAAACAAGCGTGATTGGAAGTCAGCAATTACCATGTTGGAGATAACGACATGGGAGAGATAAGAGTGCCACGATTTAGCTGAATAGGCAAATCCCCTGTAGGTTTTCTGTGAATGCAGCTCCACACGCACAGCACACGCAGACTACCTAAACAGACACAAGTCCTGTCTTTAACATTCTGTCGCACAAAGAGATATCATGATGGATTGACATGTTCCTTAATTAGCATACCTCAATCAGCAGGGGCTCATGGTTAACATGACCTCAGACTCAGTAAGCACTTTTGTCAGAAAAATATCTGATGTTGCAACACTTCCGGCGTGGTCATGCCATCCAGCAAACACAATTAGTCTGCGGTTGGGAAGCCAGTGAGGGATCACATCCTTATTGCCACACTACTGACTCCTACTGGTTGATGGGGGGGGGGGGGGGGGGGGGGGGTAGCAGGTGATAGCATGGAAACAATTAGCTGGATATACTATTGTAGAACAAGGGCTGGGTTATGCTATGAAATAAGTAGTTTGTATGACGTGCTGTCTTACCACATCAGACGGTTTGTTTATAGCTCTTCCGAGCAGCCACACATGAACGTGGCTGGTCATCATGGAGAGGGTGGAGATGCGATAATCACATTTTTGAGCACATTTTCAGGCAGTCTCTCCTGGAAGGTATTCACAGTGTTGAACTCGGTCATAAACATCGAAAGTTCCAGAAATACTTGAGCCGAGAGAGAAGTTCAAACCCTGTTTAGTGTCTCATCTTCGCACAGCTGCTCAATCATTGCGTGAACTGGTTGTGAATGCTGCTGTTACTGCTTTAGTAGCACTGATAGAAATATGTACTGTTAGTATGATTTACAGATAGAATATAAAGTTTAGCAAATTTCAGTAAATTACACCATAAATCATCTTTGAGGTCTATTTCTGATTAAATTACTACGGAATCCATAGTGTCTAATGGATGTGTTTGCCAGCTATCAAGTTAGCCTATACTTACATTGGCTGTCTTGACAGGTGGTCCCTGGACCCCACTTAAAGAACCAATGGTCTTGAAAATCAAACAAAAATCGATTGGCCACAGTTCATTGTAACATAATGCTGAGATAACAAAGCTTTGAGAGAGCAAGTGAGCAAAGGAGTTCAGGCAACAAGCCTGTTTTTCTTTTTCTTTTTTTTTTGTACACATTTTCTATTATGCATGTATGTATGTATGTATGTTTATTTATTTATTTAAACATGATGGAAGCATGAACTGGACCAGTACAAATTACAGTTATTTAATAACACACACATATACAAATAGAGAGGCTACACTGCACAACACCTCTGGGAAACATAATTATTTAAAAGAATGTTCATTCTTAAATAAAGAATGACACGAGTTTGTATTTATTATTATTATTGCAGCCAAGATTTTTGGATGACGTGCATAATTTTGGCACTAATTTACTTCCATACCGGACTCAAACCCATCACAGATTTTTGTCTAATGTGTGCTACAGTGGAGTTATGAAAACCCAACTATAATGATGCAGTGGTGGGTCAGAAAGTTACCTTTCAGTGAAATCCCATTTTTCTCCGTAATTGTATTTTCTGTACAAATACAGACGCACTCAGGAAGTTCTGTTTGAGTGTTTCAATAGCAAACTTAATCCTACTGTGAAATCAGATTTTAATCTCGAGCTTGTTTAAAAAGTCTCCTCAATTGTTCAAACATTATTTTTGATATTAATCGCTTCTTAACATAATATTGTTAAGGTTGGTGGAACAGCTTCGCCTATTGTGCAACACTGTTAGTTTTGAAAATGTGCCACTTTAACTTTTCCAAATATTTAGGCTTGTGTATTAACTTGTTTGTATTACATTGTGTGTTATTTAATGAAACATTGCTGTGAACAAACACACTCAGTTATCCAATTAGAGAGAAAAGTGTGTGTGTGTGTGTGTGTGTGTGTGTGTGTGTGTGTGTGTGTGTGTGTATACCTGAATATGATCTTTAACTGTTTCTGTGATTGTGTGTTGGTGTCCTTACTTTGCATGCTGTTTCCCTTTTGCACGTGTGTGTACAAGATCATGGCCACAGTTGCGCAGAACTTTGTGTATCTGTGTCACAAAAAAGCAGAGTTTCTGTTGGCACCCTGCCTCTGCTCTCTGCCAGAATAACCACACACTTAATCTCTCGCTCTTCTTCTTCTGCTCTCCCTAGCTCCTTTCTTCTTTTTGTCTTTCTGCCTTGAATGCCAGCCCCTTCAAAGACAAGAATGTCTCCAAGCCCCATGTAAAAGAAGAATCTTGCTCTTCAACAGCACTCAAACAAACAGGAGTTGTTATTATGTTCACTTCCCGGCCTGGTCACAGTCGCCTCTTTACTAATCCATGATTTTATTGTCCCTCTGTTTACGTCTCGAGCAAGGTCAAGGTCATTGTGAAGGTTCTGATCAGCTTTTTTATGATGAGCTCTGGCCTTGTGTTTTTGCCAGCATGTGTGCTAGTGAGGAACACAGACAAGCTTTGAAGCAATTTGCCATTTTCCTCTAAGCAATAGCATAACAGACAAGCAAAGTATAATTCAAAACACAATAAATCAACGTGGATTTCAGTGGGATTACGATAAGAGGAAAAAGAAAACGCTAAAAGCTTGATTCTCAGGCCGGGTGAGTTATGGATTGTCTGGTTTCACCAACAGCAATGGTCCCGATTCTGAATCTGTATAAATAATCATTGTGAAAATTAGGACTACTTGAGCGTATAAGGTATCGGTCAAGGCTGTGAGCACCATATGTTTCCAAGCGATGCTGAATAGCAGCGGTGTTACGATCCGAGTCAAAATGTAAAGAAGTGTTCTTTTGACTCGATGCAGCTGCGACCGATTCACAAAACAGACAAACACCTGCTAATATCTTCCGCCAGCCAGCGGAGGCTTTTCATTTCACTTAAAAAGCAATAAAGGGATTCACTGCCTCGCAAAATCATGACGCATGTCAAGCTGACATCTGAGCATCTGAAACACGATTAGGCCATAATTTCTTTACAGCCAGCAGAGGCTGTTACTATGTTCAGATACCTTGTGCTGCTTTTTCTGCAGACCCATGTGGACTTTGTTACTCCTCCATCGCTGTGATGGCTCTGACGTAATCCACACTGAGGTGGCCAGCAACAGGCAGTGTATGGTACTGTGAGGTACACCTGTCTCACAAAGCAATGGATTTTTACACTAAGATTTAAGTGCACAAGTCTGTAGAAATCATAGGAGATGTATACATTTCTTTTTCTCACATTCTCTGACTTTCTGTCTATGAGCAGTAGTTTATATGAGGATGTACAGGGAGGGATCAGAAGCTCCATTCTCCCCAAACATGGCACATTGCATGAGGACTCTATGTACAAACATCGATAAATAGCAACTTTAAGCAACGAGATTATATAAAAGTTCCTATCATTGCCTTCGTATGAGTTTATAAACAAATTAATTTCCTTTTAAAACATGTAAAAACATAATTTCTATAAATATAATTTTTTTTTTTTTACCAAAATTGTTCTGTTTTGCAAATGGTTTGTCGGCCCACTTGCATTACCTTCGCGGCCCACAGGTTGGGAACCACTAAACTACAGTATATCCTCATCTCCTAATACTCAAGCCCACTTATGGATTCTGTATGATCATCCTATATACAGTATGACTCCTCTCTTTCAGTGCATGATTACATAAACAGACAACAATATAAACACTGCAACTCACACACACACACACACACACACACAGGAAATAGAGGGCATCCGTCTGACAACTAATCACCCTTAATTGTGTTCTAATAGTGAAAGAAATGCATGTGGAAGGGGAAAGGAGGAGCAGTGCGGGAGGGGGGAAGAAAAAAAAAGAAAATAAACAACGGCAATAGGAAGGGGAAAAGGCCAATTTCAACCGAAAAAATATTAATGTAATCAAGGCAAATTAGTAGGTTTGGGATAACATTCCTATGGCGCGGTGTGTTTATTTTGAAAGCAAGTAATGGAAAGTAGGTAGAGCAGAGAGAAGGCACAGAGAAGGCAAGGGCAACACTAGACTCACCTACAAAAAGAAGCTGCATGAATGCTTTACTGTAATAGCAGCTGCTTTCTCAACATTTACCCTCTTCTGTTTATTGGAGCTAAGCTGTGGATTATGTATGCACACAGGCAAGAAAAGCTGATGTCGCTGATGCTTAGAAAAAATAAAGTTGTCTCAATTGTGACTCTCAAATTAATGTATTTGTTCCGTTCTGTCTTAAACATGTGTCACATTCAGGACAAACAGTTGGTACGCTTCATTTCAAACTGTTTAGTTACCCTGGCTGCTTTGCCCATTCAAACTCAATGGCGTAGAGGAAGGTGATTTAGTTTGGGGAGGGGGGGGCGGCTGTCATTTATGATAGACTGTGACCACATCCTGTTTTGTTTTCGTGTGTGTGCTTCAGTTTCTATAAAACTGTAAGTGCAGTCACCTGTGTGTGTGTGTGTGTGTGTGGGTGGGTGTGGGCGTCTCAGTCAGTTTTATTTCTCCCCTGTTAGCTGTAGTTGAGTGATGAGCAGCGGGGGAAGGAGGGTCGAGACAGCAGCAGAGAAACACTGTGATGCTTAACCAAACAAGATGTGCTTCAGGGCTTGAACTGTGCACCGTCCCTCATCTGACACACAAGCGCACAAAGCTGTCAAACGGACACATTACACACACTTCCCACTCCTCAATTACATTACATGTGCACCTCTTGCGCACATGTGCAAACACACCCCGTGACTCCTGTTTATTGAGTCGGATGTAAAATTGTCCTCCAGCGAGGAGCGCAGAGGTTCACAAGTGTTGAAACAGACTGTGCCGTGTGTGAAAGACATCCAAAACACACGTCCAAGTTCGCTCTGGAGACGGTCCTGTAAGAGCTTGACCAGGCCACATCACAGTCCTTTTTAGTAGATCAATTCAAGCCTCTTCCTCTTGTCCAAGAGCTACAACAATCCATCTGTGTACTGTGTGATGTGAAAAAAGGCACAGGACCAGTTTAAGCCCACTATGAAATGCAGTGGATTTATATCTGCACAGAAGTCCAAGAATTACCTGTGGAGCAGGTTTGTTTTCCAAGATATTCACTCTGAGTATTTAACATGGCTGGATTCTGTAAATACACTTACTTATCTATGACACCCGTGGAAAAACATGATTGATAAGATAGATTTTAGCACAAAATACAATCTCTATTCTTTTTTCCCCCCTCCTCTGTAGGTAGGAGTGAAGGTGGTTCAGGTTAGATGGCTGAACATCAAGTTGAGTACATAGTCTCACAGCTCCCACTTGTGGTTAGATACCATACAACCCTCCCTGCCCAGATTACACAGGCCCTCACACATGAGATGCAGTAAAAATGCTGTTGCCCCTCAGCACAACAAACTCCAAAACAAATGACAGTGATCTAACAAAATCACACTTGTCATTACTCTTTGTAAATCAGGAAAACGAAACTCAAGAGGGAGCCCATTTTGGGAAATAAACCCAATAAATGTTTCACAATGTGGCCTTTTAAATCGGCAGGGGCTCGTTGTCAAACTGAATAAACAAATATGACGTAACCAGGGCTGGTGTAAAGCACGAAAAGTAACTCGTTGTCTTTGAATAATGAGTGGTCACGGTCTCGGTTGGTTTGCCGTCAATTGGAGACAGATGTTGGAGAGAAGGCAACGCATGGGTGGTGTAATCTGGGTCAACCTCACATGGGGAGAGACAAGCAAATCCAAACACAGGGGTCGTCGCCGAGCATCGTGCGACCTCGCTCTGGTGGCCGTTGAGTCACAGTTCTTCACTGCGGCTGCTCCCAATGGCAACAACAGAGGATATTGGGTGTCGGAAAGATCGCATTGAGGTCAAAAGGGAGACTATATTTAGAAAGTTTCTCTCTTTTGAACAAAAATCTATTATCTTTTCAGAAATGTTCACACTTATAGATTGTACATCAGGTTGATACAAATTTTTATGGTATGTACTTTTAATTTATGTCTTTTTATTGTTAACTAATTATATCTATAGAGATGCTGTAGGAAATCCCAGTACCTAAACGTACAATAAAAAAGGAAGAAAAGAGGAAGAAAGAAGAAGAAGAAAAACTGAAAAAAACATATATTTCTACCTGGTAATGCTACAAATTTTATCCTTTAGCTGATTCCATATCATACATACATTTACCATACAATAAACCCGCTCCATATATTTCCTCTGGACTTGTTTTATGGAGAAAAAAAACTCACTGCTCATACATACACATGAATAAAACACCAGCCAGGTGATGTATTACTGAAGTTGGACATTATTCACAAGAACACATCACTGGAAAGTCCATTTAGATCAGATTTCTCTGCTGAACAACTTGATGGCCTAGTTCTCTTTAAGATTGTTAGAAATAGTTTAGCTCATCCAAATCTGAATGGAGATCTTACATAATATTACAAATTAATTACAAGAATGCTCTTTAATGATCTTAGGACAAAGAATATGTTGCCATGAGAGATAGTTATCTGTAAAGAATGATTGAAGCCATTGACAGATTCGCTTTCACGCTTTAAAAAGCAGAAACAAGTTTTAGCTTGTACGGGGATATGACTCACTGTACTTAAAGCTGCACTAATCAATATGTTTATATCATCATTGGGTCAGATGACTGGCATAGTGTGAAAGGTGTTGCTCATAGGAACAAACTGTTAGCAAATGATCACTGCAGTTTAGCTGTGTTTTTTCAGCTTTGTTTTGATTTTACGACCTGCAACTGTTTCCTGTTTTTCCTGCAGGTTTAAAGAATCTATTTTATCCAAATTTGGTTTGAGGTATTACACAGTTTGGCCTCTTAAATAGATTGTTGGAAAGTTTGAAGATGCTGATGCCGTCTCAAATGCTTGTAATCATAAGATATAATGTTTTCATGCTTTTATAGGCCAAAGGTTAAGGGTGGTTATTACTGTGGAAGACCATATGTAACAGTTTTGGTCACCTCAACTGCCAAACTTAAAGCTTTAGCTTTACGTTGCTATGATTCACTGTGCTGTAAAGTGTAATTCATTCAGTCTTATTAATCTATCGTTTCTGTTGCACACTGCAGGAAGGTACTGTTCTCTTCCTAAGAAGCTTCAAGCTCCATTCATACTGAAGAGGTTCTCAAATAGTGATGCGTGATTACCTCTGCCACTTTCAATCACAATCAGAACAGGGTCTCAGCATCCAGCTGCGGAGTCGGGGCTGGAGATCCACAAAAGAGCCGGTTTCATTCGGCCAGAAAGAATCGTCCGACACGTTTCCTTTTTTCTTTTCGCTCTTTGCTTTGCGTGGAATGCTTGTTTGGCAAAACGTTCACAGGTCACTGTTCTTGGGGTCAGTAAAAGGAGGTTTAAATGTTTCTATTGGCATAGAGAAGCATGTCAACAGGAGTTTGGCAGAACAAGAAGACTGCACAAATCAGGCTCAACCTATGAGTCCACATACCACAGGCTCCACAGTGCACCTGACCTGCAGGAGTTGGAGCTGGAGGAGGAGAAGGAGTTTGAGGTTTAACTACTCATTCCTTCTCTTTTTGACATCCAGCCATCACTCTCTCTCCCTGCGGGGAGTAGAAAGGTCACAGCGAAGCCTTTATTCTGGCTCAGGTTTAGCAACACGCAGCTCTGGCCTCCAGAAGAACTCCTATTCTCTCTGGCACATGTTAAGGCGCTCTATCATCTCTCTCTCTCCTCTGCTCTCCCATGCTCTCTCCTCCCCACTCTCTCTTGTCAGATCTGTCTTCACAGGGACTTGTAAAATTACCTGGCAAGAACAACTCAAAGCACTGGACAGGACCGATGTCCCCAGTGTCCCACAAACTTTTACAAACTTTTTTGTTTCATTAAAATGAAGAGTTCACTGAAAAGCGGTCCACATCTTTGTGCCAAAGGGTCAATTATTACTAAATGTGCTGCAAAGTTTCAAGTTGATTCCATATAAATTTATATAATTCCAACATTTTTCTCAGTAATGGCTTTTTGATCAAATTTACCAAACATGCTGAAGCCATCTTGGCCCAGTGGGTGCGCATTTTGAAGTTCCTGTTGTTGGGCAGAATTTCAGCTTCACTGTGGATTCTGACAAAAAGTGAGTGTTTGCAGTGTTTGGATAATTGTTTTCACTGGTCCCTGGCAGGACAGCTCGAGAAGACACAGACGGTGGTTGAGTTGCTGGGTGCTTCAGGAAAACTGACAGTTCCAACAACCATTTTAGGTTAGGTTAGGGGACTATTATCATGGCTCTAAAAGTCGAGAATTTTGTACTCGCACAGGTCATAGTGATAGTCTTTTTTGTTAGGTACAGCTCCATACACACTAGAAAAATAACTAAATAAAAAATAAATAAATAAATAACAAAAGACATATTTTTAATGAAATTAAAATATTATTTGAAGTCAATATGAAATCTCGATCAGTAGGCTGATAATTGTTTTTACTATAAGCATTTGGAGAGAGATATTCAATTTGGAAAGCAAGTTTGAAACATGATTGAGAATCTGTAATGAATTATTTATTTTTAATATAAAAAAAAAATAAATAAAAGATTAGATTATAAATCTTATATCTTAAATCTGTTATTACCAGTGTAAATCAGGTTATCGTGAAATTAGGGGTAGAAATTGGAAATAATTAAGGTTGAGATAAGGGATTAAAGTTAGGGTTGTACTTGATTAGGGTTAAATATTTACTACCCATGACTGCCTTCTGTCAAAAGGGTTTACACCTTCTCTGTGTCTCAAGCTAGGCTCAAAAGATATTGCTCATCATATTTATTGTGCTTTTACACATGAATATTTGCCTTTTTAAACCTTAAGCACCATATTTGATGAAGCAGACTTTTTACTTTGAGACTAAGTGTTAGGTTAATTTGTGAAATTAATTCGATCTACTGTGTTTTAGTTATTCAAGAAAATCAATAATACATACATCCGAAAAGTATAAGTTAAAGGATCTATAGAAAGGATAACTTGTCCACTTTCTGAAAAGAAAAAGACATTGTTATTTTAATTTATATCTTAATTTATTTATTATCTATCTATAATTTCAGTACTTTCCCATTCCCTCACTGACAAAGTCTGTTATGTTACATGTGTTTAACAAATGTATTATCCAGAAATTAACTCTCTCACTGAAGGACTGTGGTTTGTAGATTAGGCCACATCTGATCCATGACGCATATAGACCAGAGTTGTGACTGCCAGGTTACACCGTGTTATATTGTTACGAGACTATATTTCATCATTGGCTGTCACATTTCAAGTCAGTCAAAGTTAAATAAATACCATATTGTGCCGAGTGAGAGCAAAAGCCAGAGCTCCTCTCCCACACGTCACTGAAGCCCCCTCAGCGTTAGGTAGAGGGCAGTGTTGTATAAAGTCTCCACACATGACGAGGCATGTCTTTTCCTTGCTTCTTCACTGGTCCTTGAGCTGTCATCAGGTCCAAACAGACCTTATGCACACTTTGATTTATATACAGCAGAGTGACTGGGCCTTCACGTTCTTTAGAGTAGAGTCCACTAGATCAATAAATAAAATCCATAGATGCTGGTGAGTAAGAGCATGTGGACAAAAGTACAAGTTACATGGAAGCCCTTATGTTTGTGAAAGCAAAGCAAAAAATCTGCAATGAATGATCTAAATAGAGAGATGTGAAAGAAAGAAAGTTTAAGTATAACCTTGAGAGACTTGTTCAGGACTTGAATGTGCACCGTATCGTGATTATAAAATAAGCACAAAGCATTTTGAGACTTGAAATCAGACCAGAACAAACCTGACATAAAGTCTGGTATTAACAGTGACTACATACGATGTGTCACATTTCTCTTTTCCCACTTTACAACATGTTCTTCAGAGAAAAAGTAAAATTACCGAGGTGCTCTGACTCTTTTCTGTAACACAGACGGGAGTGACCGTGCATGATTTTAGCCAAAACTATAAAATCCTTCACAGACATAAGACAACAGAATATATCATTAGGTTTAAGGTCTCCTTTTGTTATATAGACCTACCATTTAAAATGCATTTTTCAAAATGTGAAACAGTTTAGTTTTATGGCCACGATTTGATTGTTGTAACATTTTAATGTACATTCATCAATTTGAAACGTGGCAACATTATCTTCTTGTTTTATTATACAATACATTAAAATAATAGCACTATTCAAAATGCCATAAAATATTATATTTTATTGCAGCATTTAGTGTAAAAATGTAAAAGAAGAAGTGTTATAAATTTTAATGTTTTATTTTAGAGACCTCCATGATGCCAATAAGTAAGCTTTTGAATGCCATGTTCAATGGTGAGTTTAAAGCAACAAAAGCAGTGAAGATAATCACAGCTAATGTCTTTGGCAGTCAGTACTGTAACAAGCCGTGTACGCAGCATCATATTTCCTCCGACATGTTTGGCAGTTGTCTCTCATTTCGTGGTTGCAAAACATCTCTGAGAGAGCCCCCGAGGGAGCCGAGGGTTGTATTAGATACATGAGAGAGCCACCCAGACTTCATCATCACATTATACAACACTCAGCGAGCAACGTCTGGTTCAGCTCAATTCAAAGTGAAAGTGATGGGGACCATTTTCTCCCTCCAGGAGGGATGTTGCATGAGGAGGAGTGGGGTGGGGGGGGGTTGATTGTGGTCAAAGCGCAGACATGAGAAGAAGAACATGGAAAAATGTTGGAAATGAAGCATGCCCATCCACAGAGGTGACAAGCAAACTGAACAGGACTTTGGAGGACAGCATGATGATTTTGGAAACCACAATCCGACCAACTGCTTTACTTTAATGTGTAACACCCACACACATGTCCCCACAGAAAAAACAACACGCAACAAACACACACACTCACATGCACACACAGACGGAGAAATAAGAGTAGGCAGATGCACATTATCAGTGGTGGAAGAAGTATTCAGATCCTTTACTGAGGTTAAAGTAGGAATACCACCAAGTAAAAATACTCCACAAGTAAAAGTCCTGCATGTAAAAATCTAAAAGTAAATGTACTGAAGCATTATTGGCTAAATAAAGTATCAAAAGTAAATGTGCACATTATGCAGAAGACCTCTTTCAGAGAGTTAAAAATAATAACAGAATAACATTATTCTAAATTATATTACTGGGTTTTTATTGTATTATGAGTAGAGCTTGGTAATATTGGTTTTGTCTGTTCTGTCAGTCGTACTCTAATGGTGTGAACTTATTGTGCTATCATTTAACAAAATTCTCAATTTAGTGATTTTGAGAAATTTTTAACACCACCAAATGAATTGTAGATGTTCTTGCTGTATATGTGTGATAGGTGTTGTCTGATGTAATGTGTAACAGTGGAGCGCAGTTCGTGGTATAAACATACATTCGATTTTTTTTATTTGTGATTTTGCATATGTTTCATATTGATATATTGCATTAGCTGAATACTGAACTAGCTTATTTACTGCTGGTTGGTTTAACCTCTAACAATGCATCATACTAGGCATTACATGGCCAAAAATATGTGGACACTCCTCTCCTCATTCTGGGGCTTCACATACTTGTGGCCAAATAGTGTATTTTGGGGGTAAAAATCTTAATTTGGAAAGTAACTACAGCAAATATCCGTCATGTTTTCACAGTGTCTGCTTTAGCAGGATTATGGAAAAAGTAGTGAACCGATTTGCACCGAAATTGTTGGAGGGATGGGGCATGGGCCAGGGAAGAACCCATTCAATTTTGGGGCAGATACAGATCATTTACTATGGATTGGATTTTTTTTTCTCTGAAGTCTGGTGAATGTTGTTGGTGGTGCAGGTCTGGCACTCTATTGAGCCCATTTTTCTAGTTGTATTTTTAATAAATACTAATTGTGTTTCACACTAATTTCACCAGCCCATCAAGTTGGCTACAATCATCATACATCTTACTAAGACTACTAATACTTTTTTCCTTAGGACTTTGACTGGTTTTTGCACATGTTAACTTCTAGTTGACAGTTGTTAGTGTTAGTCTACAGTTATTAGTTTTTGGCACCTATACTTTATTGTCCTCAATGTATGTTCTGTGTTGTAATGGCATCCCTGTATATATGTAGAAATGACCATAAACCTGAACCTGTAGTGCAGTAAAGAGTTGTACAGTTAGGTAGCAGAAAACAGGAATACTTAAAGAAAATACAGACTCATTCAGTATTTGAGTAAATGTACTTTCCACTGCTACACATCACGCACTCACACACACATGTGCAGGAACACACTTACGCACTCAGGGACACGCGCAAACATTACACAATACCGCAGGATCAGGGCACACCTTCATCTTCTTCCACCCTGTCAAATTAACAGTGTGTTCTTAGGAGAGCGAGAAGCAGCAGTGTCGGGACGATGTTGGAGAGCTTGATTGAAGGGCTTCCGAGAATTCTCTGGCTTTGTTGTGCAGCTCCCCCAGCGCTGCAGCCGGAGGTAATGGCTTTAGCAGGGGCAGGTACACAAAGCTCCAGTGGCCACAAACCGGAGCTGGACAAACTTTACTGTTGACATCTGGAATTTCTTTCCTCCCCTTCCTTTTTATTTTCTTCCTCCACCGTTTCCTTTTTTTTTCCTCTTTTTGATTGAGGGCTGACTCACTCGGTACAGTATCCATCATCGTAAAAGCGTCAGCCAGCTAAATATAGACATTTGTTTTCTTGTGCCTGTTCTGGCACTGCATATTATACCACACATGATATCATGCCCTACTCTGCTGTTGGCTTGACCGCACTCTGAACCCCTATAGGGTTTCACTGGTATATGTACACACAGGGTAATTATCATAATGGTGGCTGTCAGTGGCAATTCATCTCACACCATAGACACTTTGTGTCTTATCATGCCCTCGTCTGCTTTGGCTCTGACAGCTCAGACATGACTCTGACTGAAGCCCAAAAGTTTTAGTGGTCACACGTTGTCATTATACACTGGATTATGCCATTGGCAATCTATTACATGCTTTGGCTTAACTCAGCTGAACATGCCGCTGATATTATTTCCATTACAGTGATTGCAATGGAAATACCTCACACAATGAAGCTGGAATCATTTATAACAGTGGGTAAACTACTATTGCTGTTGTGAGCTTGAGTTTGACTTTAGGCCTTTTTGTCCCATTGTTTCTTATTTCTCTTCGCATCCTTCATTGTATACTGTCAGAAATACTGGTACCAGCAAGGTCCAAAATGTTTTCCTCAAAAACTTCCACACTCACTCCAGTGAGAAGATGAAGGACTGATCAGCATATAGGTGACCAAGCAATCAATAAGTATTGATGAAGGTGTAATCAGAATGTTACCTAACCAATGCTCAAAGCTAGGGATGTTAAAGAAAGTGTAACACAGTGATACAGATTACATATAAAAGGATAATTCCAGACACAGACATGAGATTAGATGAAGTAAAACTCAAAATGTTTAAAGAAAAAAACTTTTTTCTGGAGCTTTCAATACAGATAGTATTAGCTCATTCATCATGGAGGTGGATCTATTTGGAAGCTCAGTTTCCAAGGTCAATAAATTGAATTTTCTTGCTTTTCATTAAAGCCAACATGGACAAACAGTTCTATAAATTCTCTGTAGTGAAATCACAACAACTTCTAAGCTGGCAGATCCAAACTCTACCCACTAATGATACAGTTGAAAGCCCCAGAAAAAGCTCCAAGTGGTGTGTAAAATAATCCCAGTTAACTTGAATGGACATTATTTTGCACAAACTTTGCGTGGAAGTTCGGTGAGACTGTTTGTAGACAATCACAGTTTCACAGCAAAGATAAATGTCTTTAATTCCATGTTTTGTAAGCAGGAAGTGACACACAAATCACATAACATCAGTAGGCTGGGGTATTCCAACTGATTATCTTACAATGAAAGTTTCCCAATGAGTCATTTAGTTGACAGCACTGTTGTTTCTGTATGACAGTAACAATATTTTTACTGAAAGCATCATATCCTTTAAAAATAACAATCCCTTTCCCTAAATTGTTGGCACTAAGAGGCTCCTGTTGCTGCAGCCTTACTGTGCATGTAACTCACAAATAATGCATGTATGCATTTATACCCAGACACAAATGCACATAACCCAGGGTCCCACATATGCAAATATAAGCGCATTAATATACATTGAAAAATCCTATTGCACGTGCACTTTACCTGCAGTGTTAATTGTCTGCACGCGCATACACACACACACACACACACACACACACACACACACAGGATGCAAACAGGATGCTGCTGTTCAGACAGGACTTTCCTGCTTTCATCTTCCCTTCATCCCTCCTTTTGCAGGAATCGCATGAGGAGCGATAGCTGTAAACATGTAAACACAAATCACAACTCCTTTATGTATGTCATTGCTGCTAAAACTGCAGGGAAATCAAGTGTGTGAGTCCGTGCACACCCATCAAGAGGATGTTCCTTTCTTTTCCTTTTTTTCTAAGCATACGTCTTTGGATGTTTTTACCTGCATGTGGATATGTGGGTGGAGGTTGGTTCCTTTGTGTGTGCTCTTGCATACATGTATGAGAAAGTTCTCTTACATGCCTAATGTCCATGTGACAGGGTGTGGTTCGTATGCATTTCTTGCCGTCCTCTTCCTTGCGTGTGAACAGTTTCATTCCTCTGCGCAGCTTAAACTCACCACAGTGAGCATTAGGGAGTTGGTGCCCCTGTGCCCCGGGAGTGTAAACCCCACAGACTTAGTGTTCAGTGATTGAGGAAATGTTTGGCCCAGTGACTTTGCTCCCTTTTGAGGTGTTTGTTAGCCAAGGCTGATCCTGACAACCCTCCAGGGAGCACGCTCAGTAGGCCTCTTCAAAGAGTCCCATCTCCCAAAGCAGGAAGTCCAGCCCTGTGCTGCTTGGAAACAAGATGAGGCAGACAGGAAGGAAGGTAATCCATGAACACGCAATAGTGCTACTGTCCACACAACTACACACACACACGCACACATACATGCACCGGCATACCCGATCAGTCCCTCCTGACACCCACAAAAACATGGGTATTCCTTGGACCGCACAGTCATTTAGCTTGATTTATCTTGTGTTTGGTGCTGTTAAACAGCCGAGGTGATTGCAAGCAGCTTTGTGTTGCTGATTCTGGTTTCCTGTATTGCAGCAGTTTGCATGAGAATGTGTGTGTGAAAATACTGTTAAGGTCAGAGCAAAGAGCAGTTTCACCACAGTAACAGCACGCAGCCCTGAAAGCCAGATTCTTACCTTCTACAATAACCTGAAATTTGGATGAAATTTGGTATGCACTATTAAATAATGATGGATGAGAGGTAAGTTTGTGGAGCCAGATTGATTTATCTGTCTCTGGCATGTGCACACCAGTTACATAATATTTTAAACGTGTATAATGTATTTGATTGTTCTTCAAAGAAATAATACTGCATCCTGCTGCTAAGCTGTCCCACACAACACTTAACTGCCCGAAGAAGACTGATGACTAGCATTTTTTGGACGTCTGGAATAAGAAAAACAACTGGGATTCAAGGTTTTAAAAAAAAAAAAAAAAAGTACTTCTGTGCTGAATACATGTATGTGAAAAATTATGAAAGCCACTAATCCAGTCATTGTCTGAAATAAAGGAAAATACCACTGACAGTTTGTCCACAAGGAGATGAACTGACTCCTAAATGAGTGAATGTTCAGGCTTATTTCAGCTGTTCCAACTTGAAACCACTAGAGAGCACTCTTCAATTGATTTTCCATGAATGAAGTATTAACCTACACTGTGGGCCACAACTGAGAGAGAATGTGGCTGGAACAAAAATCTGCTGCAGTTGCCAATGAAATCAGTAGCCTGGCTTCCACTGTGAGACGCAGCCTGGTCCTGCTCATTTTATACAGTATGTGGTAATACTGTGGCAGCAGGGAAATTAGTTTTTGTGGTGTGGTGTCGGTGAGGTAAAGATTAGCTGTTTTCATTGTTGTAATGTGAACCAACGTGGAAGCTGTAGACCTATAATAATAGACAAGACAATATGTTTGGGGTCAGTTCACTGAGAATTTACAAATTCCACTTATTCACTGAAGTAAAAGAGGAACAATTTATTCTTATAACCACCACATTTGGCACTTTGTCAGGGGGAGTTCACTCGGAATTCAAACATGTCACATATTTTAGTTTAATCTTAAAACTAAAAATATTTTTGCTGTTAAAAAAATGTTAGTGGCATCCCAGAAAATATCAGGAGAAAGATTAAAGAAAAATATTATCATAGTGGACTATTAATTCAAACTTTTCACTGACTCAGGTGAAAGTTTCCATTCTTTCCCTCTACAAATTATATGAAATTGAAGAGTGCTTTAAAGTTTAATTTCACTCAAATAAAACAGTGCTAAAGTTGATCAAGTAAAAATATTCAGAAGTCGATCATTTTGATTGTTTTTCACCCTTATGGTATTATATGGCTAAATTAGCTTTTTTTCTTTTTGTTAAAGCAACTGTAACCAATATTTTTATATTAACAATGGATCACATGACTACTTGTATGTGAAAAGGGTCACTTGTAGTGATGAACCTAGAGAAAATTATCACCTGACGCTGCAGTTCCCTTCAGCACTCTGGAGCTTTTTTAGCGTCTTTCAGCTCATTGTTTTGGTTTTAAAGCGTGCTACTTTACTGTTTTGGCGCTTTTCACTATCACTGCTCCCGTCAGGCAAGCACTGATCAACCCTCTGTACACTAACTGCACAGTACCAAACAACACAGACAAAGTCCACAAAGTATTTTTTGGTTTTCCATTAGACAGAAGTTGTGGAGAGCACCTGGTACCTGGTACGCTGCAGTTCCAAGCCAGCTGAGATGATACCAAAAGGTGACGTGAAAACAGAGAGAATCGCCGCTACTGCATCATTATTGTGCGAGACAGGACGTTCTGAACGAACCCCTCATTTTTAAACAGCCAAGCGACTGTGCACTGCACAAAATAAATCAGTTTCTGCTTTTTAGAAATCTGTTCACTCATAAGAAGTGAAGCGTTCATCTGAAAGTCCTACTGCCCTAAAATCTAAAACTAAACTGACCAGCTGACTGACATTGCCCTTCTCAGACCTCCATGCTCTTGCTTATAGTTACTATTATGCCTCCGATTTCAGACGGATATATTGTGGACTAACCTGGCTTTAACCTGTAGGATATTCTCAGAAAATCTAACTATGGAAATATGGTAAACAACTTTACAATGCAAGATGATGAGCGGCCAAAGCCTCAGAGAGCTCTAATATTCCCTCACAATAGCAAGAAACTGTTGCCAGCACCTGATTCCAATCATATGTGATCATATGTGATTATTAGCACCTGTGGGTGTCCCCCCTCCCTTCCTCCCTCCCACACACATACACACACTCTCACACTCACACATAAATGCTGTAATACTCACAGACAATACATTTTCAGGGACAATCAGCAGATAGTTTGCAGATTTGCTTTATGTGTAAGAAAAGTAGCTTTTTTTGATGGATCGGTCAGACAGTCTGAGATTTTGTATCAACATCTGAGCCAACAGAACCATTAGTAAAAATGCTGAGAGCTGTACTGTTGTGGCCAGGCATTGTAATGAGCTTTGTCACATGTACTGTTACTCGTTGCTCATTATTTGATGCAGTTTTGTGTTTTCCATTATTTGTAAATTAAATACTGCCAAATTAATTTATTGGTTTGTGGTGATGTAATGGATCCTATGAACTAGAGTTGTTTATTCAAGAGGTGTCCTGATCTGGGGCCAGTGAGGCCCACTGAAGTTCACACTCAGTGTTTCCAGTAAGACCAAATGACTATTTTCATGACTGATTAACCTAACAGTTATTCTCTTGATTAATCCATTAAACGTTTGAGCAATAAAAAGTCAAACAACCACAGAGATATTCAGTTTATAAAGATAGAAAGCAGAGAAAATAACAGAAATCCTCACAACAGAGTCTGGAACCCGAAAACCTTCTGTATTTTTGCTTTAGAAATAACAACTGAGCGATTAAAAAATAAATAAATAAATACATTTGTAGATTATGAACTAATCGATTAATTGACTAATCACTTCAGGTCTGGTTGCCAGTTTTGACAGACAAGTAGCCCAGTCAGAGCTTCAAACCCACCCAATCATCATAAATATAGCTCCAAACCATTTTACCCACCCAATCAAATAAAAAGTGGCACAACTGGGTGGAATCAACATCATCACATGGGCCATTGATTCTACCAGTAATTTCAGTCTACAGCAGCCCATGCTATTTTTTGCTTTTTAAAGGTAAAACTCGATGGGTGAGCATATTATAAAACGTTATGGAACACAGCCATATAAAATTTCATTACCTCAGCCCAAAATCTGCATTATCTAAATGTTATTATTTAATATTTGTGGTTATTAATGTAATGTAACACATTCCTCCAACAGAGATTGTGAAAAGTAATTTCTATGCATTTTTACAGCCTTTGGTTAAACTTTGGGTTAAGAAAGTAAACGTTCAGTTAAGGTTATGGGGTTAGACTAACATTTTGGTCATACTTGAATTAGACGCTCTAATCAATATTTTTTATTTCATACAATATGGAAGGTGTTGCTCAAGACTTTGTTACCCTCATTTACTTTCAATTTTGCGTCTTTTAGCTCAGTGCATTGGTTTGAATGTTCTTGACTCACTCTCACTGATGTCATCAATGTGATTTCCAGCTGCAGAAGAAAGCAGCTGTTTTCAACCACAATGCTATAAAAAGAGCCAGATATCTCCTACTGGAGTTGGTGGAGACCGAACCAGAGCGAAAAAAAAAAAAGAGTGAATGTTAGACTTAAAGTACATTCATCAAGTGACCAGAGACACAACTTCAGTGTTTGCTGGAAGTGTAACTAGGCATCTGATGCTAAGACATTCACCTTACCAACTTAATAAAGTGATAAAGTGTCAATGTGGTGTTAAGACTATGTTGCGCTCTCCCCAAATTGTAAAAGAATAATAATAAATGCAGCTTTAAGTTGGAAATGTGTAAAACTTAGTTATTTAAAGAAAAAAACTTTCTTTTTCATGCAGAGGACCTAACACCATTCTAGTTTCCTTTTGAGAAGCTAAGCTGGCAACATCCTTCTGTTTTGGCTCGAAATCCAGTCCATTCGTCAGAACAGCAGTCTGTCACTGAGCCAACACAGCGCACAACTTCAGGTAATACTGCTGGCAAACTAAAGAATAAAACACACACCATCCATTTCACCCTCTTCTCTCTGTGCCTGAAGCTGTTTATACAGTCTATTGTGAAGGATAAATTCTTACTGAAACAGGTTGGGCACAAATAACCACTTCCAGCTATTCCTTCATTTTCCTTTTTTGAATAGAACTCATAGAAAATAACGGATATGGTTCGCTTAAGCTTAAAAACATGACACATTTCATTACACAATATAATAAGTTGTTACACGATAGCTTTGTATTTATAATAATACAATCTGTGGTTCAATCGCACTAATACAATTTAGTTTTCAGAATAATGCTTTATACGCCAAACCTGCAATGAGCTCATGAAATATTATGTAATGTTTATACATTAAGCAGCATCTGTAGATGGGATATGATTGTCTACTGCTCATGTGCAGGTGTGGAAGTCATTGGTAACAGAAGTATATTCAATGTTGATACTTTATTATTTTACTGCATTTAATTCAGTGTTTTTGACTGAGCAAACTAAGCACTAAGTTTCAGTGCTTTTGTACCACTGACATTTTTGATTTGATCACATGCTGTGATTTTGTTCTTGGCTCCACCAGCAGGAGTGAAACAAACCAGTACTCCTGTTTATTTGGTCCTATATCTGTCAGCACGGCAGAAGATTATATCTCAGTGCCACTGACGGTTGCACAATAATGGAGTGAATTAACCAGATACTTGTATGAGGTTGAAGTGCCAGAGTTATTTCACTGATTTTTGGAAATTAGCTCCTTTTCCCCCACTCTCTCCTCCCCTCGTCCTTCCTTCTCATATTCATCCCCCCACTCGTCATCAGGACAGTAGCAAAGATAAGGGACTCCCACAGTCCAGTAAAACCCAGGTGACGTGCCTGTGGGGTCGGAGGGGGTCACGCTGTCAGACACAAGAGACTGATGGAAGGCCCTAATCCCGCCCGTGTCACGAAGATGGATCAAATGAAAACACACACACACACACACACATACATTCACCCACATTCATGCACAAAAATGTATATGGAAGATTGCAGCTACGCACACATGACAACAGACCAACATTATACAAAACTTACTGTATGTGTACATATATAAAATATCTTACTCTCTTTTTCTATATTTGATACTCTTACTTTCTCTCAGTTATGTACAAACACACACAAGCACATGCGCACACACACACAGACACACACACACACACACCCCCAGTGCTAGACTGACAGAAACAGGTTGTCCGGAGGGTGAGGGGAGATGTGACTCATGTCCAGCTCATTTATCTGCAGTCCGTGGTGTGTTTGACTGAGTTTGAGTTCACAAACAGGTTTCTCACACACATTTATTACCGCCACAGTACTGTGTGAAACATGTAGCAACACACTGAAGAAGATTTGGCTTGTCATTAAAAAAAAATAAAAATACAATTAAGCTTCAGTGTTTCTGAAAGGATGGGGCTGGTGTTATTTCAGAATTTTCTTATTGCCAACAAATCCCAGGAAAAGACCAAAACCAGTAAATGATTTAGTCCAACTCTGAATACTTTCTGACTTCCCTACCCTGTCTGTGGCCTATTTATTACTACTAATGGCATAAATCTTTAAAAGCTGGTCTCATATACAAAGTTTTATTTTTCAAAAAGGTTCAGTAATTTCCTTAAACAGCTGGGCACTGTCGTTTTTAGGAAACATTACTCAAACACAAGTAGATTGTGCATATATCTAAGGATTATTTTCACATGCAGATGGATACACATTTGGTGTATTAGTGAGTATTTACAGCAGCAGGAAGATGTGTGCGGGAGTGAGTCAAAATAAACTACGGTGTGTGTGTGGATTGGTAATGACGGAACATGTCACCCAGTGCAACAGTATAGTTTCTTTATGTGTTTTTTAATAGTTTATGGATGGAGCTCTACAGCACAGAGGATTAAGATACAGTGTCTCATGCTTTGGACTCAGACAATATAGAACATGAAATGTAGATGTTGGTTGGTTGGATTCTTGGTTTTGGTCTTTTTGTGGGATTTGTTAAGAGTGTTAAAAAAATGTTAAGATTGACAGCCTAAAAAACTGAACCTTGAATTGGAGAATCCTAAATAGAGGAAGCTAACGTAGCTTGTTAGCTTATTTTGCACTATCAATTCTTATTAAACCTCAATGATAGAAATACATCTTTTGAATAAACTGTGAACCTATTTTCCTGTTAGTGACCGACCTCTTCAATAAATCTTTATTGAATTAAATGATGCACAGTCCTGAGAACAAAATGCCAGTGAGCAGTAAGTTGCTCAGCACAGAGAAAATAGAAAATACTTCTCTCTCTCACATTCACAAAAACACATACAAACACCATTTATCTCTTCTTCTGAGACACGTGCACCACACAGCCTCACTGACGTATATTTTCACAGCACACACACACAGACACACACACTTTAATTTATACTGACACACAGATGGCCCCTGCTCTGACCACAAATGTAGTGTAACCCCTGGTCCCTGCGGTGCGGCCGGGGCTCAGACTGCCAGTAAAAGCGAGGGATGCTTCATGGCTCAACAATTCGCTGGGTAAATGGAAAGGGTTTGGTGTGTGACCTCAAACACTCTCCTTTCTGTCTCTCTCTTTTTTGCTCGCTCTATCTGACTTTCTCTTCCTTCTCTCATTTTAGTCCTCTCCTGCTTTTTGTTGGCTTTCTCCTAATCTGATTTTCTCTTGGCCTCTTTTTATCTCTTGTTTTATTTTTTCCCTTTTCCATTTCCCTTTGAGACAGTGTACATTCAGATCTTTTTTTATTTTTTCACTCTCTTTTTTGTGTTTTTTCTTGAATGACTTTGTCTACAAAAGAGGGTCAGATTATATTTTAGTGTCCAGACAATGATAAAGGGTAATTTTATCTGGTTTATAACCGATTTTATTTTTTCCCCTAGCCCTCACCAGCAGAACCTCATAACAAGTTGTGCCTTTCTTTTTAAGGTACGGTTTTATCTCCGTTCTTTCTTCTTCTCTCATAGCCTCCATCTCTAAATCTTTACTTCTCTCTTCCCCTGTCCTCTCGGTGGAGGTGTGATCCACCTCCCCTCCTGTCTGAGAGGTCAGGAGCAAAGTGAGGACACCACGAGGAGGAAGGCAGACCTCAGCTCACAAATATGAGCAGTATGAGGCAAAACTGTGCATTTCTGTAAAGTGTGGTTCAGTGGGTTTATTGGGTAAGGGATACGCTGAAATTTAGTCCAAAGTTTGGTTTAGCCAGAAAGGTTTTAATGGTATTAGAGACATTACTTCATGGGGAAGTGGCTTCTATCGTGAGTAGCGTGCAGAGATTAAAAATCAGTGATCAGAAAATTGAATAATTACATCCTTGCTTGATCCAGATGTGGTTCATCTACATATGATTGCTGTCACACACAATTGCCGCCACTGCTTAAAACGTCATATCTAATGAGTAAGAGGAGCTCCACACAGAAACAGAAAGAAAAAATAGCACAGTCCCTCAGCTATAGTGTTTGCTAAGAGAAAATATGAGCTTGTATTTTTGAAATATGGCTTTGAAATTTCATATTGTGTTTCACTAAAGTGAGAAAATCTCAAGAGGTGTGAGAGCCTGCGTAACCAATGTCAAATCCAGTCCTGCTATCACCTCAAAGTAAAGGAAAGTCCAGCCAGGTGGATTTGGGTGTGTAGCATTAATGTGCGCACTCACACACACACACACACAAAGTGAGAGAGAGAAAAAAAAGTTTTTAGATTGGACAGGACAGGCAGGGATCAGGGGTGCAGAGGGAAAGGGTTAGGGTTAACTTTCCTCTAAAGGGTGTCAAAAAAAGGGAACTAAATTGGGTGTCAGAAAAGTGCTAAGGAGCTGAAATAAGTCGAGGTCCACAGCTCCCATGTGGGTGGGTGCTCGCTTTATATTTTACAGACAATGTCCCTTTAAAAAGCCCCACGTCTGGAAAGCCCATTAGATGTGCATATAAAATTTCCCCCGTGATTAATAGTTGATGAAGCAGGGTTGTTTGGAGGGTACTACCAACATGTGGCCGGCAGGGCTCCTCCTCTGCAATCTCACGTTACACTCCATAAACTTGCCACTCTTTCCCACCTATACGTTTAAAAAGGAGGAGGGCTCACTTGTCAAGAATGCCTTAGAAGAGTTGTGAAAACAGCCAGCCCGAGAAGGGGAGTCATGCAGTTGCGGATGCAGCTCTCCTGCCGAGCCACAAACCACTCAGATCAGTCAGGGAGAGAGAGTGTGTGTGTGTGAGTGCAGGACCAGGGGAGAAAGTGTGTGAGAGTGTGTCAGGAATCAGAGTGCTCCAAAGGACGTCACACATGCTCCCAGAGAGAGAGGGAAACACGTTGTCACAGGAAGGCGTCTATCCTCACGCGTTCTGGACTGTGGAAGAGTCAACAGCCTCTGACAGCAGTGAGTATTCCAGCGGTGGATGCAGTGAAACGATGATGTGCATTTAGTCAGCTGGACTGGATATTTCTCAGAAGTGATACAGATTTCAAGACCTAACTTACTTTCTAAAGGGGGGGCTTTAAAATTCCTCACCACGAAAAGACTTGTAATAAGACATTATTGAAGAGTGTGTGAAGTGTTTCTGCATCACCATGGATCAGCCAGCCAGCAGCTGCATGCGGAGCGCCCACCCCAGCAGTCCCATCTGGGGCTGCATGAGGAATCCACACTCAGGGGTCCCGGGAGCAAACCTCCAGTCGCCCTACCAGCAAGGCCCTTTCTCCCTTCACCAGAAGCCCGAGTTCCTGGCCTACACAGACTTCTCCAGCTCCTGCCTGGTGCCGACCGCGCCGCACGCAGCCTACCCCCGAGACGACAGACTCTACCAAGAGAGCCAGGGGGGTTACCAGAGAGCTGACTGGCAGTTCAACCCCTGTGAGACAAGGGTGAGAGCACCCGAGGCCTGCGCGCCTGTCGTCGCACCCGCAGTAGTAGGTGGCGGCGGGAGTGGAGGGCCTGAGCTGGACAGTGTAGGGGGAGAAAGGCTGCCAGGTACCGTGCCCGGGTGCCTGGAGGGAGAATACTCACCCCAAAGCGTGGCGTCGGCCGACTCAGACAAGAAGAGCTCCAATAAGAGGAAGAGAGATGTCACAGGTGAGTAAGGCTTACGCTGTGATTGATGGGAGTCAGCTGGGGTGTTCTGGTTTATAGGGAAAAGAAGAGCATCCAAAAGCTCATCACAGGAGGCTTAGAAAAGGAAAACACATATTAATAAAATGCACATTTGGGAGCATTAAAAATCAGAATGGACATTCCTCTTTTTCCTACTGTACACTGGTGTATAGTGGTGGTGGAAATATAGAGAAGAGATGGGGAGGAAACATGGAAATGTTCCAAGGAATCAGCTCAACTCTTGATCTGGCAAAATTTCTTAATTTACTTGGATTAGAAATGAAAAAATTGATTCCCATTATTTTCTCTGCAACAATAGACAAGTGTAAAAAATGCTATACGGACATTGTTGCTCCTGAACATTTAGATATGTCAAGGTTAAGGATTTCTTCCTCGCCCTATATCACAGCTGGCATTGACACAAATTCCCTCTATTTCCATCTTAAAGCTGCACTCTCACCAGATCACTATGTGAAAGGTGAGTAGGTGACGAGACATTTGTGTTCGAGACACACACTTTAAGTAACAGTTGCATCCTCTTATTGTTCGGGGGCTTACAAAATGCTGAAATGATTAACGAGGCATCTGAACGTTTCATTGCGCTCCTGTATCCGTTGGAAATAGACCATTGTTTTATAACAGTCACAGCCACATGATGCTGGTAAAAAAAAAATGACATCAGGGTTATGGGGGGAAAAGTGTTAAAAGGCATCACAGGTGCTTCAGACTGAATTTATTATTATTTGATTTATAAGTCTCAGAAGTGAATCGTTCAAATAAATTCACACATAATCCCACTGTAGTTGATGATAAAAGAGCAAATGATTGTTAATTTAAGAACTTTTAACTATTGAAAACAATAAAGAGATCATGTAATAAATACACCAGAAGACATAAGATGATAGTATTCATATTACATGCTACCTTCACCATGTTTTGCCACAAAAGAATGAGCTCCATGTCCTTGCATATCCTCATATACGGTAAGAATGGTGTTGTTAGCACTGTATGCATTTTGGATTACAGTGTAATTTATCCCTCCTATCATATTTCACACTTACTTACAGGAAGAAAAAAGTAACTATATCTGTGAAGGTCTTACATGTTATATTTATAGCAAGAGCAACAGGCTAAAGGAAATGTTCGTGTTTAAATTGCATCTAAAGGTGTGAAAGTTTAAATACTTTGAATTTCGCACTGGCAGAATGAAAATAAAACAACGTCCAACACATCTGCAGCATTCACAATTCATCCCATTCCTTCAGACACTCTTCTAAACTGCAAAGATGATGGTTAAACCTATGCACTTAATAAGAAAGAAAATGTTTGCAGTAAATACAAGAGAGCATTGTGTTGTCTAGTAAATTTTGGCTTAAAAAATGTATATATTTTAAATGAGATTCAATCATATGGACAGTGAGACTCAGCATTTACAAATCTTAATGTTGAGTTTAATATGCTGCATGATGCATAACTGTCCAGATATTGTCACTGAAGTTATAACAGAGTATAACTGGATTAAAGTTTGTCCAAACAAATTGAAGTATATCAGATTAGAAAGAGCACAAATAATTATTTGGGGAATATCTACATGGCCTGTATCTGCAACAGACACAATCCTAATTGAAGAAGATGGTGGGGGAGTGTAGACCCCCTCTCCCCCCTCCCTCCCTTCCTTACCTTATTGTAACCTCCACTCACTACACTGAAAACATGCCAGACCACGTCTGGTAAAATCACTTGCCTGTGAGCCCACTTTTTACATTCTTATCCATTGACATTTTCCTGTCGTTAAGCCGTAACACAATCTCCCACTGAGTGCATGCAACATGTCTGACCACTACATCAGCTCTTGGTTTCAGAAAAAGAGCCATTCAGTCTTGAATGGCTCAAGCTGGTAGAAGAGCATATATTAGGAAAATGTCCTGAAGGCATTCACATTACAGACAGAGCTGCTACACAGTCTGCTCGTATCTGTGTGTGTTTATACAGATATGAAAATGTGGTGCTTTCACAGAGACGTGTCCAAAACCCTGCACTCACTCTGCTATCTGATATTGACTTCAATCCAAAGTTTGATCAGTATTTTTTATAATACAGTACAGTATGTAACGAGAGAAAGAGACGTTCGTGTAAACATTCTGCTATTAGCAAGTAAACATGCTATGAAAAATATTATTAGTGTTATCATATTACTATTATTTATATCAATATTTCTTAATGTTCTCTGTAATTTCTGATAAACTGACATATGAATAATAAAAAAATTCAGTTTAATTATAAAACGAAACATTAACACTTAATTTTTACACCCTCTTAACATTTATTACCAGTTTATAAACACTTAAAAAATGGTTTATAGCATACTATGATATAGTTGTGAGCAAATATAAGGACATTTTAAAATTCACATTATTTTGTTACACTTATTTTTATTAATGTATTTTTCACTAATTATAACTCCTCTTATGATATAACTCCATTACGAATAAACAGTTAATAAAAGCATAAGCCTGCGTGATGATTACAGTATGTTATAAAGCATCTATCAACATTTTACACACACATATGATCAATCACAGGTGGGTTTAAAAGTGTTGATAAATGTGTAAATAAATTATGTATAATTTATGTGATCAAGTAAAATTTACCCATTCATGCATATAAGTAAACACTTATAGATAATCTTATATCTGCTCACAGATACATGACAAAGTGTTATAATGTGGTATTAACCATTCATTAATTGAATACTGTTTACTAACCGTAAATAAGGGGTTTTAATAGTGTAACTAATAAAAGATTCTAATTCATTGTGATATCCCGGCTCCCACTTTTACACACGCAAATTATGTGATCAGCCAAACGTGTAATTTTCGCCTGGGGTTTTTACTTTAAAACAATCGTGACTTTACAGCAGCTTTAATTCAGTCCTGATTAAGACGAACTGCTTTTGCACCATCCGCCCAAAAGAAAGGTACCAAATGCTGTTTGTCTTTGGGACCCTGCTGGGTGCAGAAGCCTTCTCCCTGCAAGTTTACGGCCTCTGGCTGTGCAGGATATTTATTGGGGGTCTGTTTAGTGAGAGCCAGTGTGTGCCCCTGCCAGGTGTTCAGTCTAACTAAAACTGCCTGGCACAGCTCCAGACCAGACCTGCCGAGGCCAGGCAGCACCAGCACACTCAGGGCAGCGTGT
Source organism: Seriola lalandi dorsalis (assembly GCF_002814215.2). Lineage (NCBI taxonomy): Eukaryota > Metazoa > Chordata > Actinopteri > Carangiformes > Carangidae > Seriola > Seriola lalandi. The sequence goes on along the minus strand of NW_019524899.1, from coordinate 41,839 downwards.
CATTAGTGACACTTAAACCAGAGTGAGAGGGTTTCGCTCGGGTGTGACACATGGGCACTCCAGCACACACATCCTGGCGTTTGCACACGTTAAGCAGATATGCACAAACTGCTCACATGCGCACACATGTCCTGGTCTGCCCAGTCACATCTGGACCAGGTACTGCAGTCCATTTCACGTTCTGGCCCGGTGCTCTGGCAAGCACCAAGAAAAACTTCTCACTTTGACAAATTAGAACCATTTTCTAGAGATTACATCAGCTGCTAGTGTCGCTACCAATGCACAATTATTACCAAAAAACTCATTCCTTTTCATACACAAGAGAAGTTTTACTGAAAGTCAGATCAGGTAGCTTTCATTTGTACTTACCCTGGTAAATGAGGTTTAAAATTTCACCTTTAACAGGGAATATGGAGGCAGAGAAATCTATAAATCTTAGCACATCCCTTGTCTTATGAAATATTAACCCCACTGCCACATTCATAGAGACATCTCACGCTTTTTTTTCTGATGTATTTGCTGTCATGCAGAGATGAGTTAATGTGAATCTCCCCTGAGTGCTCCAGTTGGAAATCTCTCACACACGCACACACACACAAACACACACACACACACACACACCCACATAGTACTCAGACCTGGACACATCCGCACCTTTGTTCTTTTGTTAGAGGCTTTAACGATGTTCCGCTGCATTCCTCTCCTAACTCAGTCCCTCTGTGGCTGGTTTGGTGGCCCCTGCCCTGTGCCGACACATTCTCACACACACCATGAATGAATGTACAAATGCACAAATTTATACTTATATCTTCATACAGGCAGAGTACAAGCAAAAAAACACATGCACATATGTACTTGCATGCTCACTGTATACTAAGGATACAGGTGAACAGGGCTCATACGCTCAGGTCAGGGTGGTCTCTTTTTAAAGTGCTGGTTTTGGTGTTTACTATATGAGGGGCCTCCCACTAAAGAGTCTTTGAGGTTGTAGTTTGTTGGTTGGAAAGGTCCTTAAGGTCTTTTTAATAGTCAACTAGGGGCTGGTCACAAAATTAATGGACAGCTAATTCAAATCAGATTAGCTGTGAATAAAGTGAAAATAGACGGTCAAGTGGTGCCATCATATGTAAAACCTTTTGTATTTATTTTTGCTCTGTTTTAAGCAAATGTGATTTTAAAAAAAAAAAGAAGGAATATATGCATAACCCTCGATGAAATAACATAGAGTGTGTTTTCTTTGAGAGAACTATTTGAGAAGTAGACAAACAGGGCAAGAGCAACTTCACCCCACAGCTTGTGTGAAACGCATTTTCTCTCTCCAGATATCCAGGAGTCCAGTTTTAAGGTGGACTCCAGCTGCAAGGCCCGGAAAGAGCGCACGGCGTTCACCAAGGAGCAGCTGAGGGAGCTGGAAGCCGAGTTCACCCACCACAACTACCTGACCAGGCTCCGCCGCTACGAGATCGCCGTCAACCTGGACCTCACAGAGAGACAGGTACACCACCGTCCCCTCACACGAGGATGTTAAAGGATAATGATTATCATTTCACAGTAGCTGTACATCTATTTGTATTTACACCTCTGCAAGAGGAATGAGGTAAATAATGAGAAAACAGTAATGCGATTTTGGAGAAGATATATTTTATACCAGAAGCCCCAAAATCTAGTTGAAATCTTTGTAGAAAGGTTTATGTTACAAATACTAAAAGATTTGAGAGAAAAAAATGGATTCTACCTTTTCAGCAGCAGAATTCCCAATGAAAATTTCGCCTATAAAAAGAAAAATAAACCACCAGCTTAAACTAACACCTTAATAACCCAAGTGGTTTAAGATTATCATGGATCTTAAAATTAAAAATAAAAAAAATGGACCAGAAAAAGTTTAACAAACAAACCTTCTAAAAAGGTCGTCATCTATTTTTTTAAGGTGGAGAGTGTTCGAAATGACTCTATATTCACTATACATATGATAATATGGCATAAACAGAGTTGCATTTAAATTTCAATGAAGCATATTTTCCAGAATACTTTTCATCCTGTGGTCGCAGCTGAATGACATGCAGCTTTAATGAGTGGGCGGCAGCTCCAGACCTGATGAAATCGGGCGAACATGTGTCGATGCTGCTGGATAAAGCCCCACTCTGTCTGTCAGGCCCAGTGTCCCAGCTCCTCCTAATGAGGCCATGGTGCCACAGTGACCACACATACTGCCGTCTGCTGCTAAATCTATTTCGCAGACCCCTGAAAAACACACTCACACACACACTCACGCACACATTTGTACAGAGAGACCAACACACTCAAACCGCACATGCAGCCAGGTTCCATCTTCACTCAGAGCTCCCACTGCAACTTGCCGGTGTTTTCCAACTCATCCTACGCTCTTTGGCGATATGCCGTCCTTTCAATCAGTCACGATGAGCAGAGGAACCCGGAGACGAAGAGGCTGCAGTATGTGGGAACAGATTCATCTGAGTCTCAGAGATGAAGGGGGAGATGCTCAGTGTGACGTACAGAGGTCACCCAACACTTCCCTGACCTCAGAAATCCAGCTTAAACTGCACACAGGTTGGACAGCCACAGAGAAACAGAGATATGAACTGCAACAATCACCTCATAGATTGAATGTAGATGCTTTTAACACGTTTTTTAACTTACTGTGTGTGCTTTTCTAAGTAAAAGAGCATTGAGCTTTGTCTCTTTGCATTATGACCTAATTCAACAGGTATGAATGTTTGTTTTTTTTCTGCCTTAAAGCATAATGTTGGTGATAGTTTTAATTTTCCTACTGACAACAAATTCCATAGAAGACGCAAACCTACAACAAATTTATCCTAGGATATATCTCATTCCTCTGAGCCATAGAGCTCCACTGTTGTGCAGAAACAATTAAAAGCACATCAGTGAGCCACACTGTTGCACTGGGTGACTTTCCTTCATTACCATAAATACACACATGGAACTTTTGCCGACTCAATCTCACACACAACATCCTGCTGCAGTAAACAGCAGTAGGGCACCAAATGTGTATCCATCAGCTGCTGAAAATAGTCCCCAACAAATGCACAACAAAAACTACAGTGCCTGGCCTTTTAAGGAAATAACTGGACCTTAAAAAAATAACATAAAGTCATATCTTCAGTGGGAGTCCGTGGGCTTGGGGCTGGGAACCAAAGTATTGAGAGACGGACTAACACATTGTTGTTTCTGGAGAGTTTAGTCAATCCATAAATACCCATTTAACACTCAGCAAATTTAAAAGCTGCAATATCCAAAATAGAAACATTCATTACTTCGTAACTTAAGCATGACACAAGCTCAGATTTAACTTGACACTGAGCCTTGTATCACTATTGAATGAATGATCTACATAGTAGCTGTTGGACTGGTTGTTATAAATGAGTTATATAGCACAGGTCATGCAGTCTGCTACCATGTTTAATAAGTGTATAACACCCTGGCTGAGGGTTCTCCATTGCAGATGTAACTAAAGTTTCTGCCACCTTTTCCCTCGAATTTTCCCAACTCTCAGGAAGTGTATGCTTTTACTGCTGTTCTTGGCCAGACAGTTAAAGCATGATATTCTCATTTCAGAACAATGCAGTGATACAAATGAGCACTATCCACGTTGTGAGTAAACTTACGTCCTGTGTAGGCTGACATCCTGATAGCTGACTCTTCTGACCTGCTGTCCATACGATACTCTCTGCCTGCACTAGCACAGGTTCTGAGCCAGAATTGAGCTGAGCTCTGACACTGAGTCTGACAATTCATGCAACTTGCAAGGCCAACCAAACCCAGCCAGTTTATATACTGCGCTGGGAGATTTGTGGGAGATTATTTGTCCATTTTTCTGCTGACCATGTTGCAAAGCAGAAAGAACAGCCACAGTGATCCTGTTACAGGTTCATATGTGGTGAAAAAACACATTCTGCACTGTATCTGTGTGTTACAGACACTTATTGTTTTAAGTTCTTATGCAGCTCAGTATTTATTCATAGTATTAACTGTTATACACTAGTAGCGCTACAACTAATTTATTTTTCATAGAGGACAAAGAAAACCAGCTAATATTCCTATTTGACAGGCTAGAACCAGTGAATTTTTAATTAATTTTAAGTAATAAATTATTAAAATAGTTGCAGGTTAATGTTCAACTGCATTAATATTAAATTACTACAAAGGTGGAACACCAGGAAGTTATGTCTGAAGCAAATTTATCACAATTATCTCAGTTTATGCTGATGACACTATAATAAAACTGTTAAACGCAGTCCCTTTTTAAAATGGTTTTAATCTGGCTCTGTCCGTATTAATGTGACATTATAATCTCTAAGGTAACAATTTTGCTTCTGTGCCACAGGTGAAAGTGTGGTTCCAGAACCGGAGGATGAAGTGGAAGAGGGTGAAAGGAGGACAGTCGGCTTCCCCGAACGACCTGGAAAATGACGACATAGACTCGGCTGCCTCGCCCAGCTCTGAATGAACAAGGGGGAGGGGGTGGAGCATAATGAAAAGGAGATGCTGATCACCTGTAGCACACAGAAAGAGACTGGGGTCAACTGGACACTGATGCAGCACAATGCAACTTTTGCTCATTTCTTTGGAAAGCTGCAAGAATCAAATAATTCTAGAGACTTTTTTTCATTATTCCCAAGATGAAATCACTGAGCATCTCCTTTTTTGTTTTCTGTTGTAAATAGTTGATTTCTGTCCATAATGAACTGCATTTTGATACACTATTGATAAGTACTAAATACTGTTTTTAGAGGCCACCTCTTGTTGCAGAGATGATACTTGCGCTCGTTGTACAGTCATACAGTGGCTTTAAGGCCAGTGATGACTTATCAGACCGTGATGTGATTGTGTTTGAGGGTATCCCCTTTGGTTCCAATATTGTAATCACGGCCTTTGACGCTTGACTACAACCACCTGGGAAAACTCAGACTGCACAAGTGTTGCCAAGCCATAAGTGCCTCTGAATCAGATGTTGTTTTTTTTCATTTTGTTAGTTTCTTCACCTAGAATATAGTTTTTTTTCTGTCAAACATTTTTTACTATTCTTTTTTTATACATTTTGAATATTATTGATAAAACACAGATGTTGCCTGTTTCTGCAAATAGAATAAATCATCTGCTGCAAAATGGGGAAAATATCTTGATAATTTCTTCCAACCATAACAACCGAGTTATGATTGAACAGTAGGTTTCCTTGGCTGACGGTTTTATCATGTGTAGTCGATTTGGTCAGATATTAACTTGCTAAGTTTGCTTCCATTTGCTATTGATGTTAGCAGCTGACATCAAAGGTAATCAATCATGCATGTATAGTTGTGTACTTGCATGTCTTTTTAAGCATGAAATATTATTTAAGCCTAGTTCCAGAGATGCCACCCATATATTAGGTTTTGTTTTTTTTAATTGAGTCAGGTGTAACAGGTCTGATGTTATGCTCATTGGTGGCTATTTCCTCAGTTGGAAAAACAGCTAGCCAATCAGAGCCTTTGTAGCCATGATTAATAATAAGGACACAAGCTTCCTGTGCCAGAGCCAGAGAAATGGTGACCATGAAAATGGGGACAAGCATGGATGAGGCTGATGCAGCTGTACAGACTGTTGTAGGTTGACTTACAGACATAACAACGTCATTAACATGACAAATATTAAAGCTGCACTAGTCAATATTTTTATAATCACACAGAGTCAAATGACTTATAATAATAATCACCTGACTTTTGGTTTTGCGACCTGATCAACCCTGTTTGCAGCCATGACAGGCAGTTGTTTTCAGCGGGAAAAGCTCCAATAAACCCACTGTAAACTACTTGGCCTGCACCAAACTGCTGAACATAGCAGAGCATTTAGCAGCTAAAGGACCAAAGTAGGTGAATCACCAGAAACACGGCTCCAATATTATGTTTTCTGCTAGATGTGCAAACAGGAAACTCCTTGCTAGCAGAGTCACAATGTCAATGTTGTGTTCACAGCTTGTTTTGCTATCCCCAAGTGGCTAACTGCTGTTAGCAACCGCTACAGCAAGTTGATGACTGAAAGTGATACCAGCAGGACCGATTATGTCACTTGCTACTGAAATACAACAACGTCCTCCAAGCAAAAATGCGCATTATGTCAGACTGAAAAATGAAGTGAAACAAAACGGCAATTCATTCTGATAATTAGGCTAAATTAGGCTTATGTGCATACCTGTGCACATGCGCCCCTGGGCATCAGTCACATGGTCCCAGGTGCAGTAAAACAGTCTCACAGTTCAGTGAAATCTTCCTGTATGGGGGTAGGCGCGAAAAATCTTATTAAGAGGAATTATGGGTGTTTTTTGAGAGCTCCTGTGACACAGCAAGCTTTACTCAAAAGCCTTTCCAATGATGGCATAATTATCTTCATTAATATCTCATATGTGGGTCAGATTTCCCTGAGGTCCGATCGGAATCAGCTCTCATCACCGCCCACCTAGATCCTGTCTGTAATCCTAATGGCAAGTGGTCTCCTGTAGACCCGACGCTGATCACTGTGATTAGTCTGAAATGACCTGACAAGCACTAACACAGCTCCAAGGAGATGTGAGGGTGTGTGTACATGTGTGTGTTTGAGGGTTTGAATTGGAACATTCGTTTATGCGCACCATCACTGTCATTCCAGGCAGCTCACAAAGGGCCATTAACTTGACAAGGTGGAGTTGGGCTCCAAAAAGCTAAACTATTTGGCCCCCGCACACTATTTTCAACGGAAGCATCTGGATGGGGCCAATTTGATCTCAACCTGAGTGGAACCTAGACAAACCCACGCACGGGGCCCCCAGGACCAGAGGAAAAAAAAAAAAAAAAAAGAGTGAAAAAAATCGTGCTGGCTGACCACTTGCGTATGATGGAAAAGGGAAATAATAGGTGGGTATGGGTGAAAAGACGGCTTCTCAAGTACAGGATGTTGTTGTAGCAGGTAGCCAGTCATCCAATTTCCTGCTTCCCAAAGAAAACAAGAGCTCAAGCATAGGAGTCCCCAGACTTACAATGGTGGGCCTATGCTCAGACTCCGGCCAACCAAACAAAGCCTTCAGAGGTTACTGCCCTTTCTGCTGGTCTGCTGGGACTGGAGTTGGTGGGAGGGTGGGATGCGTGTTCCACACACACACACACCCACAGACACACACACACACAGACTCGGGGTCAAGTGTTACTGTACGTCTGACCCCTCTGGGCCCCGCTGCAGCTGCTGGGGGTGGAATAACTCCAAGTCGATCTTGTGCCCGTTTTCCCCCTCGCTCAGCCTCTATTAGGGTCTATTATTGTATTAGTGGTAATAGTAGTCAAAATAAACCATGTCCAATTGTAATGATAGTATTAATATCAGCAGTGTAAACTAATGAAACTGGAATGTTGTTCTTTCACCATAGAGTTTCCTTTTAAAGGCACAGGGGTGGCCAAATTTATGGATTAGATTTAATTTGGTGGTATTGTGATTGTGGGATGTAAACGCTTGCCAAAACACCAGAAAATGTAGGTTTTCCTTCCACTTATCTGTAGGAAAGTAGCTCATCGTGGGAGTTAAATATATTTTCTTACCTTGCCAATAGCCTTGTACACCTTGTTATGTTTTTATTCATTTAGTCTAAATTGGCTCGTGGTATAAGTACAAGTTCAGGCAACACATTTTCTAAGAAAATCACTCTCCATCGTCGTATCCCAGTTGACAGTTGCACAGAATTTAATGCTACGGTGGCGGCCACTAAAAATAAGGATGGATACAGTCCCGGTAATATCTCCTCGGCTGTGATTATAAAAGCAGATTCAGCTGCAGAAAACATTCTTGAAATAACTCCTCGTCTTTGAATACAACCTTCTCTGCGGGCAAAGAGCAATAAGAAAACATTCGTCAGAGTTTGAAGCAGCCAGTGACTTCACCCGCAAGCCTTCGACAGGAATATTCTTAAAACAGGCTTTCAGCACGCGGAGGGTATTGCCACTAAAAGCAAAGATTTTACCAGAGAATTGAGCCAAACACCCTTGAGCCGACCACGTCACCGGCTACAAAGCTAAAAATGTTGCATCTGTGGATAAATGCAACCTGCGGTTAGATGAGCAGCTGCACTGCACCGTTTCCATTTTCAAACATTTCCAGTGATGAATCATTCAGATGGATAAAAGGGTGTGATTGAAAACTGTGGAGAGCCCACAGTTAACTTCAATACTTTCAATACAGTGGTTGACACCCTGCTCTATATACAGGTAGTTACTGAATTTTACTTTATATGAAAGGTCCCATATTGTTTAAAGTAAATTGTCCATGTGTTGTTTGATTATAAAGCAGGTCTAGGTTTCTATATTAATACTGTGAAAGTATCAAAGTGCTCAGTCCACAGAGAAATGCACACAGCCTGTATTAAGAAACTGAGCCTTAAAACCAGCCGTCAGGACTTCTGTAACTTTGTGATGTCACAAAGAACCAGTCAGAGCCACCTCTCCTCTGATTGGCTCACCGACCTGTTGTTACTAGAGCTCCAGAGAGAAGCCCAAGAGAGGAGATGTAAAACCACATTGAGATGGTTTTTGGTTCTTAAAACCACAAATATATTTTCTTATGGATCAACACAACAAATAAAACACAGTGTTAAAGTGTTCAGTTTGCAACAAGTGTTAAATGAAAAGGTCAGCCAAGAAAACAGAACAACCTACTGTCTAATCATAACTCGGTTGTTACGAGTGGAAAAATATTTTCCCCATTTCCCCAAGAGTTTTTAAAACACACACAAAAAAATAACTTTAATTGTTTGTCTCAACCCTTTGAACCAGAATGTTTTTGCTCAGTTTTCACTTTATTTACAGGCTTGTGGCACAGTAAGGCATGTATATATATATATATATATATATATATATATATATATATATATATATATATATTGTTATTTTCAAGATAAGCTTGGCTACTCAGAAGTGTGAAGTGTGTTTGGTGCTATACATATTTTAGAATAGTGTTTATGGATAAAAAAAAAAAAACAGAGCAACTAACCATCTTTTTTGCTGTTTGAAATAGTTTTGTTGTATTTTTTGTCTGTATTTCTGCAGGTTTTCAAGACTCAAAAATTCATGATTTTAATTTTCGAAACTTTTCTTTTAGTTGCATATATCACAAGAAAATGTAAACATGTAACATGCAGCAAATTTAATCAGCTCCACTTGCTCATTTAGAGTCTGCAGTTGTGCACTCTCACCTGCTCTACACAGGAAGACGTTTATTTTGAAAACCACCAGCGTTCCAGCACCTCTTGGCGGGAAAGGATCTTGATGGATCGCCGGAGGTGTGAAGGTCATCTCTACAAGAGGCGACCGTAGAAATTAAAGCATGTCCTTCTCCTACTGGGCTCCTCTGCGCTCTGCTCCACCGGCTCCATCTGCTCACTGTTATTGTGCGCTGAGGAGGCAGCTCGCCGCTCACATCAAAGACTCCCTCTACAGAAACTGACAGGCTGATAGGGAAGGAGACCGCTGAGAAGAAGGTGAGATAGTGAGAGTTAAGACAACATCATAATGGGATAATATTGTAGGGGCGTGTGACTGAAGAAGGAAGGGGACGGTTTGTGGGAATATTGTGTGGAGACTTGCAAAAATGAATCATGAAAAATTTAAAATGCTATATAATACAATTTTAATTCTGGAGATTGATGGTATGGTGAATGACAGACTCAAACAACACGACCTTGGGAATGCTCAACAGAGAAGTCAGCCGTCTTTAGACTCTGCGTCTCGTTAATTCTCATCTTTTTAAACCTGACAGTTAGAGTCTGTCCCGGACATGTCTGTCTCACCTTGCTGAGGGCTGCAAAAGACCACAGCACGCTGGCTTTTATCAAACGAAATGGACCCAGGAGAAACTTAATGTAACAAGACTGTTCTCCTCTCTTCCTGTGTCCCTCTGCTCTGCCCTCTTCTCTGTGATCCCTCATCCACTTGGTTGCAAAGAAGCTGGGAGCACACATCCCATTTCTTTTCATCCTCATTGTTATTTTAGCCCACCTGCAAATCTATTTCTCTGTTTAGTACGTCTGTTTTCAGCCCTTCACACATGCAAGACAGAAACCGCCAAACAGCGAGTAGGGGAGGGGAAAAAACTGCATCGTCTTCCGCACATCCTCCCAAGGCGGCCGTTGTGTTGAAGGAGGCGTATGAGGAGCGTGTGTTTGCATGTGTGTGTCATGTCAGGGCGAGCATGTGTGCATGTGTGTGAGCTTGCGTGTCAGCTCTGTGTACCTGTGAGTAAGTGAACAAGCATGGCGAGCAGGCCCGTGTGTGCACAAGTCGGACGCTCTCTGCGATGGACAGTCATGCAGCCCGCCTCTGCTCATCCTCCCCCACCACCACCACCCCCCAAGCCTCCCGTCTCCGATGATTAGCGGCTCCTGCAGGAGTTATAAATCTTCAATTTCCATTGCACAATCAGTCAAGACGGGCCAAAGTTGAGGAGCTGCACAACATTAAATTATCTGAGACTTCCTGCAAAGGGCTCCTTTGGATGTTGCGTCTTAAGCGAAGTGGATACCAGAGCCTCAGGCCATGGGACTCCGGTCTACGGCTCCCTCTGGTTGGTACTTCTGACCTGCTGTGTCCTGCCTGATGTGGAGCCAGGAAACCCAGCAGCAGTTTGACTCTGCAAATCATCACACAGAGGACCACTCAATCACACTGTTTGGAGAGCAAAGTGAACATAGAAGGCCTTGTTCACCTGAAAGCACAAGGCGAGTACACACAGCATGAAGGCTGGAGAGTGAGGCTTCACTGTCTGGCTCAAAGGTATCAACAAAACCAATGAAAAACTATCATACTCCAGAGTAGTATTTTTCATATTGCAGGACACCCTGAGCCCTTTAGTCCTACCCTCAAAGAAAGATCACCTTAATAATTAAAACAACCAACATTGACCAAACAACAAGCAGCGACCTCCGAGGAAGTGGCAAAAACTGCACTTCTTCAAATGGCCACTTGAGGCTGAATCCAAAAGTGAGTCAATCCCCATAGACTCCCATGTTAAACTGTCTAACTTTACTGCAGAAATAAACATGTTTACAGCCAGGTACAAAAAACGGTTTGGTGTCCACAGCTAATTTCCTCCTTCATGACAACTGTACAGGGTTAATTTTTATATAACTCATCTGTTTAAATGTTATTAAGGCTTAGATTTATGCATAATTTAGGTTGTATATCGCTTTCAGTGACAGGCAGGTGAGCGTATGTTTACCAAACCAGCACGCACCAAAGTCTCCACACACTCGCCCATTTTTGGATTGGCCAGGAGTTAGGCGGAGGCAGACATTGCAAAGATGGTGACGGAAACTTATGGGACGTCACCCATAGGTTCCTGTCGCCATCTTGGCAGTGTCTGACTCGAAGGCTACTTCCATCTTTATTTATAGTCTATGGGTAGGACACAGGACCCGCGTCAAAGTCGCCAACTTTGAAGTAACACCCTTTTTACGCCCTACTATATCCCACTACCTGAATGCAATGTAACAGAGGCAGTGTGACTGCGTATAATGTCAATGCAAAGATGTAACTGGACACAAATTGACCTGGAGTGGTGTCAGTTGAAAGAAAGACACATCCACATGAAATTAAAATGTTTTAACTCGAGTGAAATCTCTGCATTCATCTCAAGGTTGAATGACTCTTTAAAGATACAGAGACTGGAGGAAGTAGAAAGACCTGGACCCCCTGAGTTGTCACATAAGCTAACTACGGCTCATGTCTGGACAGTCAGTATATTGTCTGTTCTGTTTGTAGCCCAGATAGTCAGTGCAAAGCCTGCTGTAAAAAGAATCAGTGACTACCTCTGGTTTGAGGCATGGTTAGATACCACCCCCTCACCGCGGTCACAAAATGGCAAACTCAGTATATAGTGGGCTACATTGGGAGTAACGAGTGATTTCAGACACAGCCAAAGCTTTTCTGGCTTCCAGGCGGAAGCTGGAGCAACTTTCATAGGATTTCATAGAACAGGCTGCCATCTTGGACAGAGATTTTATTCTCCAGCGGAGTTGGTTGACAGCAGCCATGTTAGAGACGCCAAAATCATCTAACATTCCAGAGCTGTTCCTGAGGCAAATTAACATGGACTTTATGCGAGTAACGCGAGAAATTAGCAAAATTCAACTAGTGATGCTCTCTTTTCCATTGCTACTGAGAGAGCACGTTAGTGTTATGAGGGTAGAAAATGTAAAAGCAGGTTGTTTTCATGGTTTGAACAGAAGCCCAATGATGTCATTGATGACAGTCCCTTTAGGATGTACTGTATCACTAACACACTCGTATTACAACCTTTTTGTGCAACTGCTTCCACATTTTTAAAGCTAGACTTGTCCTCTGCCAGTCATCGTCACTGTTAAAGAGCTTTCAGCGGGGTACTTAGCCTGCTTCAAGAGAAGGTGTCCATCCATCTGAAACGTTCTCAGAAGTCAGTAGCATGTGGTGTGTATATACTGGATGAGGGATTCAGGTTTCCCAGCACAAACTAGGTTCCCAGAACTTGAACTGTGGAGCAGGACTCCATTTTTGTGAGGGTTAAGTTTCAGAACGTTTTAGACCTGCTGTCTGCATCAACATGACAAAGAATGATCATAAACCTGATCTCCAATTTAGTCTTATTTATGTCACTGTGTTGCTACAAAGTCCATACGTGAGTCTATATGTCAGGAAAACTCACAGAATGACAGTAAAACAGTATAAAGTGCGTACCAGCCCATAAAGGATATGGGCCTATAGAAAAACATATCAATCAAACACATCAACAGCTTCTCGCTCTCTCTGTATAACAGTAGACTTTGTCTTCATGGTAAGCCAATCCCACATCTACAACTTCTAACCCTCTGCTGCAACCAGCAAGCCTCTCCATCTTACACAGAAGCTCATTCAGCCATTGTGACCAGGTCTCCATTCATCCTCCTACCTTCCAGGTCCCCTGTCCAAACATCCCTAGCCTGAGGAACGTTGGGGAAATGGTCCTGGAGGCAATGGCATCGGGCAGCAGAGGAATCATCCATCAACACGAGGGCTCCCAGAGTGCACCAGGATCAGACTGCTGTCATAAAGGTATCATGGCAGCCAGACGGCCAATCCTAGGACAACAAAGGCACCCATGTCTCTCAACCATAAGGATCCAAAGTTTGGTTTCTGGAGTCTGGTTTCACAGAAGCATCTGAAGATTAAGAACAGTGTCAAATCCATACGCAAGACCCTGCAAGTATAACCAAGTTCCTGTTCTTGGTTATACCGGGACCCTAATTAATGCGGCTTTAATGTCAGGCTATCACCTATTGTGATAAAGTTAAGGTAGGTTATAACTGTCATGAAAATATATACATATATATATATATATATATATATATATATATATATGTTGATAGCATGGTCTTCAAAACTCTCTGTAATATCAGATAATCCAAAAATAGTTTGTTTGTTTCTGTTTTTTCAGAAAAGTCTTTACAATTTAGACTGTAAATTTGCTTTTGCATCATGGGAAAATTATGCATCATTATGTATCACTATGAAAACATTTTAAAAAGACTGCTCTAATGGTACAATATAGATTTGTATGCAGATGAACAATAAGAGGCAGTAGGGCTTTTATACTACTGTTGCATTATTGGGATGAAATATGTGATTTTTCACTTTGTTCATATATTACATCAGAGGCAGGACTTGATTTCTCAAGAGCCTTTTGGGTAAGCATGAAAGGGAAGAAGTTTAACACTCACAGGCTGATCAATAAATAGCAGGTTTACTGAGCATCAGCCGCACGTTTACTGCCCCCAATAAATTCCAGGGATTTGGGTTTCCATACAAAGATTTAGACGCAAGATGGCAGAGGTTTTCGAGTACAGGTGTTGTCATAAAAAAGATGACCATGATCCAATAATGTGGAGCCTGTATGAGGTAAGGGCACGGTCACGGTTTGTGTCTGAACAAGGTGTCACTCTGAAGTGTTTGAGGTAAAATGTTGAGTCTCCATGTATAGTAAACACAGTTTAGTCACGGGAACAATTTGAAGAAAAAAGGAACCGGTTTCACACGAGATTACTTTCTAATGTATGAAACTATATTCACATTGTGGCCTGTTTCGTAAGCGACAGCGCTGTGAAATTTTCAAAAAGGTAAATAAAAGCTACAGTGGTATAAAGTCACAGGAAACATCTGTTAGGTTGACCACAGGTTTATGCTAAATTCATTTTCAAATAGTGTAAAATTTCCCAGCCATCTGGTTCTCAAGAATAATAAAAAAATAAAAAAAGATCTACACAAATATTTGCAAATAGTATTTCATCCAGTCCTGCAGATGATTTCAATAAATGCAGATGCAGCCACACAATGAGCCCAGCTCCACTTGAAAATATACAGACTCCCCAGCTCTGTCCTGTCTGTATTTTAATGATCTGTGGGGGGACCGTGAGCCAAGAGTGTGACTGTGTTCACCTGTGCCAGCGCACTCAGCCTGGCCTGCGTCCAAACCAGCTTTGAGCAGAACCAGAAGTGGGTTCAGCCATCATGAACCAAGGTTCTTTAAATCTCCTCATCTATCCAATCCCCCACTACCCATCTATCTACCCTGCTACCCATCTTTCCACCCACTCCCACACTCCAACTCCCATTGGCCCTTAAGTCTGGGCCGTATGAGTCTGTAGCGTGACAGTGCATTTATGTGTTTGTCTACCTCGAGTGTGTACCTGCATGGAAATGTGTGTGTGTGGGTACATGTGTCTGCACTGCATCTCTGCAGTGTGTGCGTGTGTGTGTGTGTGTGTGTGTGTGTGTGTGTGTGTGTGTGTGTGTGTGTGTGTGTGTGTGTGTGTGCAGAGTACAGTGTCTAGGAGCCTGGCGTTTGTTATTCTCCCTGCAGTCACACTGTCTTTCATCAGGGTCCGTCTTGCAGCCCACAGACTCTCAGTATACAGTTTCATAGTCTTGGGCCCCTGTCTGCTGTAGCACGTGGGTGGATGATTTCTAACACATGGGAACCTTGGGAGCCCACGCAACGCTGGAACAATAGAGGACCTGTCAGTATCAGGGCACTGGAAGAGGACGAGACGGCAGGCGGTGATGATGTCAGAATCATTCACACCCACCCACACTTCATCCGCCCTTCTTGGCTCTCAGTCGCACGGACGCATGCACGCATACAGAAGCTTCCACAAGTGCAGAAAATAATTACTCTCTATGTGATGGTACATACAAATCTCCCTTGGCTCATACTGTGCACCTACATGAGCATGCATACATACACGAAAAGACACATGCACCCCATCCTAATTCCCAATTGGAATATGGGTCTTATTCTTAGCCACACTAAGCCACATTCTTAGCTACATGGCTTTAGGGATGGCAGTGTCAGTCAGTCAGTCCACCACTTTGGTCCAGACTGAAATATCTCAACGTCTATTGGATGGATGGGCACAAAATTTGGTATACATATTCATGGTTCCCAAAAAATATGTTCTAACCACTTCAGTCCCCTGACTTTCTAATCCAGCACCACCATGAGCTTTCGAGTGAAATGTCTTTAACTTACTGATAAAAAAAAAAAATGATTACCACAACTGTAAAAAATAAGACACAAGTTGTATGAAGCCAATGGATTGTCTGAGTCTGCCAGAATGATTTGTGCGTATGTCTGTATACAGGCCCTAAAGTGTAAGCACTCATACAGTATGTGTGTGGGTATGTGTGTGCACCCTGTATGTTCAAAATCCCACTTAAACCCCTGAGGATTAGGCCTCTCAGAGCAGCCGTTCTCCAGCTGCAGACCTCTCGCACGCCCAGTGGATAGCAATCTGACTTCCCGTGACACCTTTGCCTCCCTGAAAGTGAGAACCAGCACTCAGGCACCATATGGGCAGTAGACAGTCTGCATGTTAGCAAGTTGGCAGAATGAGCTGCTTTAGATTGTGTTGGTTTTATCCTGAAGATTATTATTAAGTCGTGCTGGGCTGAATGTGTGTTTTTTGTTGGACAAAAGGCAAGACAATAGCCAGTTTCTATATGCCCCTCTTTATACATAGTTCTGCTTCTTTCTTCACCTCTTGAACAGAAACCAAAGGACAGACATTGGCTTGACTTCTCTTTATTGTCTGGATGCAGATTCAGAAGCAACAGCAGGATCCATCCTGCTCGTCTGCCAGTGTTGGAAAAATAACAGGCAATACAATATGGTAGAGAGGGAAGGAGGGAAAGTGGGTAGCTTGGGTAATGAGTGGAGTTGCTGACTGGTTCGAGGTTTTGGAGTCAGGGAGAGGGAAAACAGGGCAGTTCCCAACGGTCGGCAGGAGTCCGGCGAGGCCACAGCACACGCCAAGCAACGAGAGTGAGGAAAGCAATCCATCACTGGAGGTCCACGGGAGGAGGAGAAGGGGGGGGGGGGCTGAACACTGGGCCAAACCATAACAATATGTGTGTGTGGCCATTGTTAGCTGGCCAGGGTCATTGTGTGTTGCTGGTAGCCTCCACACCCTCTGAATTCAGTGTGAGTCAATACCTTCAGACACTCCCAGGAGGGGGGCAGCAAAGGGCGACCTGTGGGAATGTACAGCAGAGGAATCTTTCCATGCACACACACACAAATATGCCAAGCAATGGGAATGCCCTATTTAAAGTGAAAGGAAAAATAATGTTGCAGCAGTGGTTGGCAGTGCTTATTCTCAAAGTGAGAAAACACTGTTAAGGTTGTGAATAATTTTATGCCTAATTAAATTTCTTTGTCTTTTAGAGGTACTTGCTGCTTCTTTCTACATTGACAACAAAAGTGCGGAGCACCATTTTTTAAATTGTGTAAGCATCTGTGTATATGTACTATTATTCATTAGTTTCCTTCATCTCCCCAAACAGATGTCAAAACAGATATGCACTCTGTGGGTAATCATTATTCTGTGTACAAGTATGTACATTTTGGAGTTCCTCAAGGCGGTGTCCTGGAGCCCCCAACTGTTAACTTATTTATATTGGCTGATATATTGTTGTATGTTTTTATTCTTCCATTTCCAACTGTTTTCCTGTTATTATTGTTTTTGCTTTATTCATTTTAACTGTTACGTTTTTAAGTTTTGTATTTTGAATATATCATTATCTAACTTAAAGTAATGTTAAAGTTGAATTCATTCTTTTTTTGAAAGGAAATTATTAATACACAAAAATAATGAAGCTGATGATGATATACTATATCAAAATACAATAATATTTCAGTATAAGAACTGGATCAATCAAGTAAAGCTACTGAAGTTGAATAGCTCCTGCTACGTCATGTGGGACTTGTAAACTGGGACTGGTAAACTGACAGGTTGTTATGCCGGTCAGCAGGCTATCTTGGCCTAACCTAAACAACCGTGGGATTACCTCTGCGTTTGTTTGACTGTTTACTCTGGGGCCGATTCCCTCCCTCCCCACTGACAGCAACACGAGCCATTACTGCAGACCATCTGTGGACATGGGTCAATGTTGACCTACCGCTCTCCAAACACCATTCAGCTACATCCAGAGGGAATCAGTCGGGCCAGCACAAACACAAATACGGTCAATAAGGAAATATGGTGCCTGTCTGTACTGTTTAGACTTGAACACCATCTAAGCTTGTGGTTCTACCAGGCTATGTTTGAAAATGACACAGCAATTTTTGATGTGATGAAAAAGTGAAGTACTGATTGATTACCTTTGGAAACTAGTCTGAGAAATCATGCTTTAGATGGTGTAAGAAAATCTTCAGAATTTAAATGCACACCTAATGGTAAAAAGATGATGCTGTTTTCAACCAGTTAATGAGTCTGTCCTCCAAAGAGCAACCTGTCATTTCCAGGCAGACTTTTTTTTCTACATTCTGCAAACACTTAAAAAAAAAATGACTCAGCTCTCAACTAGACTTGGTGTCAATACACATCACAGTGAATGATCTCAAAGGGGCAATAAGTGAGTGCTCAGACTGAAAACAGCACTGCATTTAAAAAAAAAAAAAAAGTGCAAGGGATCTGGTTTGGGTGGGGGAATGTTGTTTAATGTGCTGGTGAGACGATGAAATATGATCCAGGAAGTCTAGCAGTTTATAATACTCTGAAGCAGCGTGGAAAGTTATCACGGCAGTAATCAATTATCTTTTGTCGCAGTGATTGCCAGGTAGAAGGTAGTATGGCATTCATATTACATTTTGATTGGAGAATGCAGCACCTTGCCAGATGATGCAGCACTGCATTGCAGCTAAAAGTTGAGCCAAGTTCAGGTTTTTTTTTTTACTGGTCAACTCTGCATTTTTTTGGCAGATCCTTTTGCCTCAACACCCCTGCTGCATTAAAGCAGAGGTCCAATTCAAACAAATGTGTTTTTTCGCCGAGTTGTCTGTCAGATTCTGGCCTAGAGGAATACATTGCTGCTGTTGTAGTGTAAGGACAGATCCTTTTTTTTTTTAAGAAACTACAGCTTTGAAGACAGTCTGCTGGGGGACTGTGAAATAAGAAATGTATATGAGGAAGTCTTCAGGAAAAGTATGTCCATTTTGTAGCTAAGGCTTGGAATTAATCTCTTTAGGTCTCAACACTTCCTACTGTCAGACTGTCCGATTATTATGGCCATTTAACACCACATCAAAAAGGGGTGGCAAATACACCAAATACAAGCAAGAATCTCGGGCACCAGCTGGTGCGAAACCAACAGCCTGTATCCTTTTCCTTAATCCTGTCCCATAGAGGACAGGAACTCTCACAGAGACTGTCCGCCACCCTCGCCTTTCAGCAAAACACCTGGTGAAGCCGGTGGCCAAAAGTGCCACCTCCCTGCTATACATCATCATCACCAGCTTTCATAACCCCAGAGTAAAGTCTTCATCACTCCGTCCTCCTCCATCATCCAATTTCCATTGCTCGACTCGCCGCGGGTCTGTACACACAAACATTTGTAGACAGGAAAGCTACCCTTACACAGATTACATTAAGGCTTGCCTGTGTCTGAAGGGGAAGTCTCAGCATCTACAAGTGTTGGCTGCCTTGGCTATAAACCAATTCCTGCCGGGCTATCACTTTTCAGCCCCCCAGTCCCTGAGTTATTACAGCACGGCTGTTCACAGCAGCGTTAGCCCAGCATGGTCTGGTCTGGTCTGGCCTGGCACTGAGCTCAACAGTCTCCCCACCCCTCCCCTCGTCTCCAACCAAACAGTGCGCTCAAGGCTTCCGCTGCAGGTGTCTGAAACTTTGTTGTCCTCCTTCTGTCAGTCCTTCTCTTCTTTGACGAGAGTTTTAATTCCCCGTCCTCTCGCTCCTTCCCTCCCTCCCACGCTCCTTCTCTCACTCTCTCTTTCTTTCTGAGTTAACCGGCTCACACAGCCAGTCCAGATTGTTCTCATTTAGTTTGGTGAGTTCAGGCCTCACTATCTCACTGCAGACCCCAGAGCACTGCTCGCTGCCCGTCTCTCTGTCACACACACACACACACTCCTTTCTTCATCAATCCTTCTCTTGGTTTTACAAGTCTGAGCAGCTGGTTTAGCTAGTAAACCTCTAGGGATCCTGGATAGTTAAAGAGATAAAGCTTGAGGAAGGTGACAGGGAAAAGTTCATGGCTCAACACCTTGGTTGCTTTTGGGCTGTGTGTTGTTTGGAGTATTCAAGGAAAGTGGGACTTGTTGACACTTCCTCTGTCCTTAGTGACCCTCTCCTCCTTTAACCCTCAGTCCACGTCCAGACTAAACACTAAAGTGACCAATTTTGAAAACACTGTTTGCATGTTTAAATTACACCTGCATAAACTGGTGTCAGCCCACAGTAAAACTTCTTCTTCATCCAAATCGAACAACCTGGTTCGACATTAGCTGCAACACAATGCAGTGTCCAATCAGATATGCACAAGAACGCGTTTTCGATTACTTTGTAACACAGTGTTATTCTACTGTGTACCTCGCAATCGGAGAGGAGAAATGGTAAATGTGCTGCACTTATATATATATAACACTTTTCTTGTCTTATCGACCACTCAAAGTGTTTTACAGAACTTGCCAGATTCACCCATTCACTCACACATTCATTTACACACACGTACACTGATGGAACTGCCATCAGGGTCCAATTTAGTTTGATGACAAAATGATTGTTGCCCTCGACTCCCCAGAGTTGTAAAATTTTCTCTCGCTGTAAATGCCTCCCACCAGTGCAAGCCATTGCATTTTAAACACAGTACTCTAAACCAGTGAACCTCCTGCTCTTTGTTAGCACCTGTAGATTTACTGTAGTTCTTCTCATTAACATGTTCTTCTGTTTCTGTTGTCAAACGGCTGAACGAGAATAAGACAGTGGTTTGATCACTTATAAATGCTGCCTGCTAACCATGTGAACAGCAATTCCTGCGCTGCTGCATGTTGACTAAATAAATTTAAAAAAAGAACCTACGCAGACAGTAGCTGTGTGGAATCAGCTGGACTTACATTTAAAAAGAAAGTTAGTGGAGACAAGCTCAACTGTGGGCAGGCTTACCTCATCGATTTTCCAGTGCTGTCTGATTCATCCACAGTGGCTTTCAACAGGCTCTATTTGCAGGTGAGAAAAATAATGATTAATTGTAGACAGAGAGTCGCGATCGAGAAAAAGATCAATTTTCATATTTCAGCAGTTTGGTACGATTTACATGCAGCATTGCCGTTCAAAGCCAGTGCAAGGGTGAGGGCGTGGAGGTCAGGGTGGTGGGTGCATAGCGCCTTCAAGTCATGTCACAGACCAACAGTTAATGTTAGTTGCATAACATTAAGTACTGGTGTGAGTATGTGCAGATATTGCAGAAAGGAATCATTTTTAAGACTTTAACATTTAAAAAAAAAAAAAAGCACAGGTTGAGCAGAGAGTAGGACATGCCATATTTCAACACAAAACAGTAAGAGACAGGTCAATAAAATACCTAAAACTGTCAAATAATTTTTATGTGTGTGCAGTTTCTTTTTTTATTTCCTAAACACCAGCTGTGCCACTGCAAACAGCCATAAAGTCACTTAAGCTCTGTGTAATTTCCCTCCGACACAATCGACAGAAAAGTGAGAAAGTGAGAAGCTGTCCAACACGGTAGCACCGCCTCACCCTCAGCTGTCCCGCTGAGTGGGAGGCCATGTTGTTTGTGTTGTGTAACTACCACTGGTGAACCAAAGCAGCAGTGGTAATAAAGCCCCCCAAAAAAATCACAGCCTCTAGTTGGATATTTACCTTAGACTAATCTGACCGTGGTTTATATCATCCGAGCTCATGTGAGTGGATGGAAAAAGACATGTCTGCAGAGAAGGCGGGGGCAGGGTGCGTGGGTGGGGGTGCAGCACCCAGGCACCTCGTCTTGACCCTTTGAGAAAACCAGTAGACACTTTTGAGGAAACCTGATCAGCAACGAAAACAAGTATGAAGTCAGATCTTTATTTAAGGTAGTCAGCAGGAGCGCAGATCTGTGATATCCAGAGGAGAGGAGACAAGAGGAGG
>NW_019524899.1:0-20335 GCF_002814215.2 Seriola lalandi dorsalis | reverse complement strand
GGGGTGCCCCCCCCAACCCCCAACCCCCCTTCCTCCTCCATCCTTCTCTCTTCTGAGTTGTTTTCTGAATTCCTGCCAGGAAAGTTTAATGGCTGTGGAATTTGGACAGGAAAAAAGCGGCGCTGGAAGTTTCAGAGGAAGTGGGGATTTGTGCCTCACGAAGGCAGCACCTCTGTTTGTGTTCTCCCGGCCTGCGAGAGAGAGACAGACAGAGGGAATGAAAGACAGAGGAAGAGCGTCAGAGAGCTTTTCCTATGAACGGCACAGGCCTCTCGGGGAGGCAGACCTCAGGCAGACAGGCCGTGATCATTTAACCTCACACATACATGACCATGCATACATAGAACAATACAGACACAGACTGCCAGACACACACACCCAACACACTGAATATATGCACACATAACAGCATTCAGGTGCACAAACATTTTTCTAAACACAATGCACAACCGCACACATACACGTGACCGCCGGGCCACATAGACGCCATCACACACCATTTACATCTTTCTCCTGAACTGCAACAAGATCTTTAGTTCAACACACACTCACATCTAACTCAGCCCAGCTGGTTCTCACTGCCACCTCAGACAGTAGTAGACAGATGTTGCACTGGCAGATACTTTCAGTTTCAAGATATTCAGATTTACAAAGAGGAAGAGTTGAACATGATACTGTTTGAAAATGCGATTCCCTGTATATGGGGGTGGATGGTTGAAGTTTAAAGGTTCAGTTCCAACAAATAACACTTACTCACCCACAAACTACTGGTATGGAGCCATGCACAAAGAGTAGGTTCAGTTTTATTTGTACAGATGTTGAGATATACAGGATGTCCCCTGAGATTTCTGGAGGAGGTTAACAGTATTTATTTGTGATGCTCACATCATTTTCTCACTTGTCCCTAATGCAGATAGTTTTGAGTTTATATGTTGTGGTGTTGAGATATTCACCTCTGAGATTTCTGCCTCCAGCCCAACATGAGATGAACGGAATTTCACATGTGGTTCTACAAACATTTGAAATCCAACAGGAACATCTCTTTCCAAAAGCATTTTAATGACTATAAAAGTAAAAATACATTAAATATACGTATAAAATAAATATATAAATTAAAATGTTGTATCTCTACTTTGAACATTGGTGTCCTCCAGGTTTACTAACTCTGTGTGATCCATGGTTCTGCCTTCCCACAGGCTCCCAGACCCAGGACTCTCACCCATGTCACCACTTAATGGCTGTACATCTGCCTGGCTCCCCATCCTTCACCCCACACCTCTGCGAGCAGAGCCCAGAGACAGATGGGTAGACATGGGGACAGACAGCTCAGGCGCCCCCAGCCAGCAAGCCAGCCAGCCACCCAACCAGCCAGCCAGCCAGCCAGCCAGCCAGTCACTCATTCAGTCCTGGAAAGAAGAAGGCCCTGATGCTGGAGACCACTGTATCCATTACACACACACACACACACACACACACACACAAACACACACACACACACACACACATACACAAACACGCACATGCATTGAGAAAAAACCACTTGTGGGTTCCTTGATCCCACAGCATGGCATTAGCTACCAGGGGATTCCTTAGCACTCACATGGACGCACAGATACACACACAAACACATGCTCACACATGTGCATCCATTATACTCCAAACACCCATGAAGCAGCAAGAGACTTGATGGAGGCTCATCCACCTCTCATCACTCTGAGACGTCTTTCCAAAGCCAGCGCATGGAGACTTTTTATCAGTGGATAAACTGAAGTGTATGTGAGCCAGAAAGGCGGTTTAATGACTGCGATGAAAGGCCCAGAGTTTTTTCATCCAATAAAAGTAAGTATTTAAAGGGTCTTTCCACCGATTTTCACACATGAACTTCAGTTTACTCGTCATGAGAAGCACCACTGAGCCTGAGAAAACAGTTGCATGATGTCTTCTGTGTGACTGAAGGGAGCTTCATAAAGTCTGAGAAATAAACCCTAATGGTGTCATCAGGGTTATTTGGGATTAGGCCTGACACAGATGTGGACATTTACCAGGCAGGGAAAGTTGCATTGTGGGAAATGTACGATCCTGCATTTTTGGACATTGACCCATCGGGACTAAAAATCAAGATATCTTGGCCTCAGTTGTATTGATTTTGAAAATTCCTTTTTTTAATGTGTCTCTGGCAAGTGCAATACTAAATTAAAGTAATCCTTTAAAGATTGATTCCAGTCTTATTCTCACAGTTCTGGCCCATCGTTCCTATCAGTAACAATAACATTGTACATGCCAAGATAACAGCTGAGATTTGGGAGCAAGACAACATTGCTAAAAAGAAGTCTGACTGGACAAGAAACAGTCAGATGATCAGACAAACTCCAGGTAGTCAAACTTATTTAGAGGAGAAAATACAGGCAAACCATGAGAATATTACCCTACAACTATATGTTGTACACATCCGTCATAGTTTACAGGCACACTTCCTGCTTCATTACTAGCTCTACAAGTTCTCCAACCTGAATAACCATATAGGTCAAGAAAATGACCTGAAATAGCGTCCCTATGACGGCGGGCGTACCAGACCTTTGTCACCATTGTTATTATAATAAGAGTCGTGGCTTGGTTAGGTTTAGGCACAAAAACTACTTGGTTAGGTTTAGGAAAAGATCATGATTTGGGTTAAGATAAGTACTTCCTCAACATTGGACGATCTATGTTGTCATGGTTACAATCATAACAATGTGGTTAACTTTGTTGAATGGTCCTGTGTCATATTCCTGTGTTTTGTAATGTGAACAATACTAAGTCACTGTAGCCTCACCAACACATTAGCAGACGTTCGATATACAAAACTGTGTCTGATTTGCTGCTGCAATTTCTCCCAGTATTAGCTTGTAAACTGTTACTGGGTTTGCGTTGATAATCAGTAACTAGCAGCGTGATAAAAAAAAAAGGTGATATTTTCACTGTGAAAAAAGAGACCAGAAACAACTGAGTTCACGCAAGTGGAAGAAGCATCTAGAAAAAGAGTGAGAACAACAGGTGAAGACAACCTGAGACATGCGACAGTAGTGCCGCTCACTACTGCGGTGCTGTTAGCAATGCTAGCCGACTAGCAGCTAGGGGAAGAACCCCGGAGTCCAGCCTTGACCCACAAAGATTTCACAACCAGTGAAGGAGCATTAGCAGTACCTATCGTTTTGAGAATATTCTCTCATTTCCCTGCTTTTTGTCTGCACTTGGGATCAGAGAGCTGAATTTATGTGTACATCTTTGAATCCCAACTAGTGCCAGCAAGAAAAAAAAACCTCTTGTGCTGCCACTGCCATCTCTGAATAATCGTTACCAACATTTTGGACATGCACATGTTTGGTTTTACCTCCAATAAAGTGGTTTAGATAATCTGGATAAACTGTTGGCTTGTTTACAGCCTGTCTGATTGTCTGGCTGCTCGTGTTTCATGCCCTGTCAGACATCTTTGTAGCATTTGTTGGTGCCATGTTCCCAGATCTCAGCACTTACTTTAGTGAGTACAGTTTCTCATAACTAATAGGAATGATGGCCAAGGCTTTGAAAATAAAACCCACATTTCTACTAAACTCAAATTATTATCTTGTACAGGAAAGATGCACATCTGATCCAGCTGTTTGATCACACTCAGCCCCACAGAAGAAATCAGCAAAGCTAAGTAAATATTCAGAACAAAGACAATAGAATAGCAATGATTGAATTACACTAATAACAGGATTAGCTGCTGTTAAAAGGTGTAATAAAGTTGGTTTTGTGCACTACTATCAAACTGCAGCAGTTTTGTGAGTGTGCAGGGTGTTATGTTCAACACTTTCAAAGACAAACACACCCAAAAGAGGAAATGCCTATCGACAAATGGCCCCCAAAGTGAAGTGACCGCTATATAGCGTGCCCCTGTCACGTCACCTGTGAAGAAGTGGACGACGGTGGGCGTTAGAGTTGTTAAATCCAGCTCAGGGCTGTTAGTGGAGAAAGCTCCCCTGCTGGGTCTGGAACATAACATCTGACACCACAGCCTGACATGAGAAACAAACTTTTGGCACTGAGGCTCTGTTCTAAACAAACTAGGAGCTCCGCTGGACACACAGTGGAAGGCAGAATCTTGAGATAGAAACAGTTCACAAGTCAGGAGACATTTGTCATGATTACAGATTGTATTTGACACGTGGTATTCCTCGACGTGGAAAGTATTTTGTGTTCTTGTCTTCGTATGTGGTTCTGGGAGAAAAATACCGGTGGATAAAGCTGTTTTAAATTCCATATGCTGCTGGCAATTATGTTGTTTTCTACCCACAAGTAATGCCTTTGTCGTCTAGGTATCTGTTTTGATTAGCCATCCTGTCAGAGTGTGGGGATCAACAGATCAATCCTGCAACAAGCTGCCAAAAAGAAAATCTGTGCGAGAATCTGGTATTACTCATGTTGGATATATCTGCAAATAAGCAGACAATATTCATCCCCCAAAAATTCATATGGTTTATATAAACCTCCAGAAGAATTTTGTGACATTTATAGAATATTTTTAAGAGAAAAGTACTGGTTATTTATGGTTATTAGTTGCAATTACAAAATCCTTTGGTCCGAATAGGAAATATATTTATGATAGCATTAAATTTGTGTTGAAAAAAAAAACATCTTTTATGTAACGTTTTCTCATATTGAAATAATGATTTCTCATATTTGCTAACATGAGGCAGCACAGCTTCGTTTTATGGTATATATTCAATCATCTCACACATTACAATCATCACATTCATCATTTTTTTTTAATGATGTAACATGTTCTCAGCAGGTTTCAGGAGCCACAATACTTTCTCAATGCATGCACTTAAAAAAGAACATGTAAGAAAGTAATAAATCTGCAGCCACAGCATGTGCTTTTTCAAAAAAAAAGGAAAACCGAACTCTCTCATGAACTGCTTGACCATAAGGAGCCAATGTGTGTGTGCGTATGTGCCACACATGTTTAAGTAGAGTGAGTATTAAGAGAGGTTTTTGGGATGTTTTTCCTTTCACCCACTGACTCCCAGATTACTTTTTGTTGGCCCTCTTGCATCACAGTATATCTAGACTTTCAGCAGAACGCGTTTCACTGAAAAGTTGTGACAGATCTCGTGAGTTGCTACCTGTAGCAGGGGGTTCCCTGTGTCGGCCCACCTCAGGCCCAGGATCGTGGCAGCGGGGTGGAACCGTGGCTGGGCCTGTTTACTCAGCTGTGGGGGCTCCCCAGGTCCAAGGGAAAGAGAGGATGTGTTCAGGGCCTCATTAATCATGGCTGCTTCGGAAGAGATAAACAGGCAAGGCCCAGCAGGGATGCTGCAGCTCCTGGCGCTGAGGGGGGGAAGGGGGAGGAGGAGGAGGAGGAGGAGGAGGAGCGGTGAGGTGGACGGGGTGGAAGGAAAGGAGGAGGTGTGGTGGGGTAGGTGGAAGGCCAGGAGGGGTGTGGGATGGGGGACGAGGAGAAGAGACAGTGGACTTGCACACCAGGGGATACACCATAACACTTGCTCTTTGGTTCCACATCTGCATGGCTGCGCAGGCTTGTAAATCTACATTCCTTGTCTGGCCGGATGCAAACAGAGCGCCCGATGCAAGTGCATGAACCCAAGGCCATTTCTGTTTTTTTGTTTTTTTTTCTTCAGACAGTGTTGCATTGTTTTGCGCTATTTAAGTGTGCACTCATGAGTGTGGATCAGTACATATTCCTCTTCAGAAAAAAATGCTATCTCACCTCAAACTTTCTACGCAACCACGTATTTACAGTGTAGCACATTTCATTTGAGGAGAGACAATGTGTTTCACAGATATACACATGGACTGACGATCAGATGTGGCTGAAAAATCTAACACAACAAAACAACAGTCTGCTTTCAGACAATATAATCCTGCTGGAGGACATCTAACACAATCTGGATCAGTATTCCAGCAGCTTCACAGTAGGATCATAAAACACAGAAAGCTCATTCAGCAGCTTCAGATTTGGCCCTCAGAACAACCAGAGGGCCCGAGCCAGATGACCTAAGAGGACTGATAGCTTCATATTTTATAAGCAGGTCAGAGAGGCGCCGAGGAGCGAGGCCATCCAGGGCTTTACACACTAGAAGTAAACTTCTCTAATGAACTCCGAAACGAACCAGAAGCCAATTCCGAGATCTGAGAGCAGGTGTGATGTGATCACATTTATTCTTTCTTGTAAAAACTCTGTCAGCAGTGTGTTGAATTATTATTATTTTTCTGCCTCTACCTGTGGCAAGTCACCTCTTACTTAGAGCTGGAACTTTTTAAAACTAGTGCAATAACAATACCTGATGCTTGGTACCAATATGATACTATCATTATACTTTTTATATAAATGACATTGGTCAAGATTTCTGACGATTATGGATCGTCATCATTTTGCATCAACATATAGTTTTCATCAACTATAAATCGGGCCACAAACGCTTTGTATATTTTATTTGGGGAATTTTCTACTTGCACATCTGAATTAGGACACTTAAGATAAGACATAGACAAGGTGCACAACACCTTTTCAGAGAAGTGCTAGTTTTTGTTGTTATCTTTTATTTTTTGTTTTTATTTTGCAGTATAATAAGATACATGAAATAGTTGGGACTATAATTTTTGGGACTCTAAAATTGTTACATAACCCCTGTATTTTCCTTTACAATGACCTGTTCTAATGACAAACTTTATAATAGCGCCCCCAAATTTCTTACAGTGGCTCAAGCTGTATTTATTTTAGTCCCTATATTTGGCATTGTACCCACATTTTCTCATTTTTCCCAAATTCTTAGAGCAACACTGAGGGACCCAACTCCTGAACAGCTGACATTTTGGGTGCCGTTAGATAAATAAAGTGGTGCAGGGTAAATATAGCGCACTATATAGTAAATAAGGAGTGATTTCAGAGCAGAAATTCATTGTCATATTTTTGGTCAGTGCATTTTTATCCCACAACTCTATATACAGTTGTTAATCACAGTCTGCTTAGAAGCGACTGCTGCGATGACCTAGCATTAAGTCTGATTTATTTATTAATGTGAAATTCTGGGCTCCAACACTCTTAACCACAAATATTGGGCTTATATTTGATAAAAATAGAGTTTTCCCTCCAGTGTTCCCGTGTTAACTTGACTCTGCTGGCTTGTATCCCACCAGATCTTTCCTTGTCAGTATCCCTTTCCCACTCCTCAGCTTCTCATTAAAAGGAAAGAATACTTGAGAGATTTGCATTCATCTGTAAGAGAAAGACAGAGTGAAATAGTGTTTCTGTCAATCTGTCATGCGGATGAGACACAGGGTCACAGCGCTGGGTTATTCTACACCCACAGACTCTTGAGAAGGGGGAAAAAGAGGACCTTGGTGAAACCTGCTCCAGCTCGGGTCTGTTCCAAAAAGTCTACCGTTATTACCTGCTCCTCCTCTCCTCGGCCTGTATATACTTCCTTTACAGACCTCTGTGTGTCGGAGCAGGCAAGATTTCACTCATCTCCTGCACAATATTTCATCAGTCGGAAGAAAAAAAGGAACGTCTGAGAGAGGAGGAAAGAGACAGACCAATCAGTTTGAGAGACCTGACAAATGCAATAAGCCAAAGGTTTATTTCAGTGCTCCCTCTAAATGGGTTTTAAGATATTGTATTACTCTGTTTATGTAAGTCTATTTCTTAATTATAGTGTGTGTGTGAGCGCATGTGCATGTGTGTTTATGTGCGTCTGTCTGCGCCCGTGTGCACGTGTCCTTGTGTTGAACACTAATTGGTCTTGATAGGCTCGGAAAAGTGACATCATTACCAGATTGTCTGGATTTCCCCCAGAGGTCAAACAAGTGGGCAAAGATTGAAATACTGCCTCGCGATGCGGTGAATGAAACAGATACATGGGGTAAAAATATGGGCTACCATGATAACTCCTTCTCTGGTGAATGTAACTGATTCCGACACCATATATAGGCCTGAGGGCAGTATTTATGCATTTCACTTGTTTTAATCTTGAACTTGTGTGTGTTAGATCTTTTTTTTTTTCTTAAAAAAAGCAATATCGTCCTTCAGACTCATTCAAAACTAGAAATGTTATCTAAAACATCTGAAAGACAAGAAAGAGAGAGAGAAAGCAAATCCATCTAGACGCTACGCAACCTCAGCTCCTGTTTGATCTTTTGCTCTGAGCTAAATCTGAGGGCGCGTCTGATATGAAATCATAATAGAATAAAACAAACCAAATAGGCCTAAATGAGTAAAAGCAGGACTGTGTTGGAGGATGATGATTATCATAAGTAAAAATAAGAAAGAAAATTCCAATAATGTCACCATATAAATTTATTAGCCAGTAGGGAAACGCACATAAGTGCTGCCAGAGTCCTCACTGAGACTAAGAGAAAGTGGATCACGTTACTCCAGGGCTCAGATCTTTGCTCTGGCTTCCTGTGTGTCAGAGCATTGTTTTAAAATACTACTGTTGGTTTATAAAAGCGCTGAAAATACTTTTCTGATCTGCGGCTACACTTTGAACTGTTCTGTCCCCAGAGTCAAAACTAAAAGGCAGGGTTCATTTTTTTATACTCCACATATCTGGAATAAAGTCCCAGAAAACCTGAGATGTGCTACAGGTCTAGGTTCTCTTAAATCAAGGCTGAAGACTTTTCTCTTTGCTACTGTCTTTTCTTAAATCAGATTTGGGACTATTTATCCATATCTACACTGCACTGTAGCTGTGCTGTGATTCTTATCCTTCTGTTTGATTCTGTTTTAGCTGGTTCTCACCTTCTATTTTATTTTATTCTTTTAAAATCTTATTTAAGTCTTTTTAAATTGTCTGTGGTTTCTTTTATACTTAATGCCTTTTATGTTTTATGTAAAGCACTCAGACCTGTCCTTAAATGGCCTAATTAATATGTGATGGGTCAGAGGTGAACACTGATTGAAAATCTTCTTTGAGAGTTTCACACAAACTTAAAATCAATATACATTATTCATTAGTACCGACATAGGCCTAATAATCGATTAACTTTGTCAATTCTTAGTGTGTATTATTAATTATATTCATTATAAACACCAGAACACCTGGATTATTGAGTTAGAGTTTTGAGTGGTTGTCCCATAATTTCTTGTTTCTCTTATTTGTGTTGTTTTAAGAGTGATTGCACATCAAATGTGCCTTCAGGGGAAAGTAAATATTATGGAAAGGAATGACATGATATGAGAATAATCCATTATTTTAAAATTTGAATCAGTCATTCTCCACCCTGGTATTTTCTTTCTGTTTCTGATTTTAGTTCCAGCGCTGCAAAACATGTAGATTTTTGCTGTGATATTGGATTGAAGCCTTTTAAATGTGACAGTAAGACTTCACACAGTCCTCTCCTGTGCTCTCATCCCTCTGAGCTACATGACTGCTGCCTTTAGAGCTCTGACTTCAAAAATATAATAGTTCACTGACGCCACCTAGTGCTCAGTAATAACACTCCAGCCAGCTGGACGCTCACGCCAAACGGCAAAGAACAGCTCTCTGTCACATAGAAACCATATCCCATATACAACAGGTATTTTTCACAGCAGACATTCTGACTTGTCTTAATGGGGAAATCTGAGTGAACCACAACAAATAGCCTCAGCAAATGTATTCATATACTGTACAATTTTGAGGGGGCCAATTTATACTTTACTTGAGTATTTCTAATCTGTAGTATTTTACATTAAAACTTTATCACTTTCAGTTAAATACTGTGTTTTTCCTCACTTGTTCGTTTTAATTCAACACTTATTTAACAGCATTAATTTGTAGCTGGTCAGCTGCTGTGGTTCACCTGGGCCTTCCAGACTACAAAGGCCGGCCCATGTGCTCACTCTGCCTCTCTTTACCTACTGCTGGCATCCACCTTACATCCTCTTCTTTTGATTTAGCACCTTCAATACTTCCACTGCACACATGACACACATCCACGCACCTGCTGACTTCTACACCCTGTTGTTTGCTGTGCAGTCACAGAAGTGCAAACACAACTACACGCCAGCCCCATGTAAAATACAAGCATCTGTATCTTTGTATCTGTGACTCACACTGTTCTGCTGCCCTGAAGCAGCCTGAATGACAGTTTTGTTCCCCACCTATGAAACCATGCCCATGTACTGAATCAAACAAATGTCTTATAACGTTTTATGCTGTTTCCCTGTGAAGCTGCAAAAAGTGTGAATGTTACTTTGCACAAAAGAAAGTTTACTTCCTATTCGTTTTAATCCCTGCTCTTTCCTGACTGACCTTTGTTCCAAATACATGACAAACACTGCATGAATATCCACCTACAGGCCTGTGAAGAAATCATGCACTACCAGAAATGTCCACATGGCGGCATCTGTGACTACAACATGGCCAGTGTTTGCCTGAATCAGATTTCAGGTCATAAACCCTCCATTTCCTTCCAAGAGATCATTACTGGAAACTGTCAGCAAACAATAACCACATTAAAACATCATAGAGCCACTGAACAGATAGCATCCGTCTTTGCGCTCCTCAGTCATTAACAGTGGCACTGAATATGACACACTAGTCATGTGGTTGCCACCGTCCACCCTCCAAAATATTTACTCAAACCAAACACAGCGGCAGAATTTTATCTCACCCACACTGTGTTGCCTGGGGACGTCACCATAAACCTTATCGCCCTCTCTCAGTTCATCACCTCTGCCATCTGCTCTCGCTTACATTCTGCAGTACCAGCCACTCACTCAGGTAGATACATGGTTAGAGTGGATTCAAGTAATCACAATGTTGTTGTTGTTTTGGGTTTTTGTTTTTTACATTATCCTGTGTTGGGACCTGCATCATAAGTTGAAACAGATAAGCAAAATGAAAACAAGATTACACATGTAGACAGGAAGTATTTCATGAAAGAGACATTTTATAAGGGGAATGGAAAATATCTAACAAGACCAAGTATCAAGAAAAGTTTTATAAATATAAATAAAACTATGCATATTCACTTTCTAACCTAAAGTTCAATCAGATTGATAGCACTCAGCTGCAGCAGAGACATAAAGAAATCTTGTTATCAATGTGAGGAATAGGATACAGTTCAGCAAAGCAAACAAGATATAACATGTTAATAAGTGAGCTTTAGAGGTGCTGACAGGTGGATTTTTTTTTTTTACCTTTGGACAGAGCCAGACTTGCTGTTTCCACCTGTTTCCAGTATTTATGCTAGGCTAATTAAGCTAACCAGCTGCTGACTGTAGCCCCGTATTCACCGTGCAGACATGAGAGTGGTATCAAACGTCTTGTCTAACACTCAGCAAGAAAGTGAGTGATGGGAAAAAATATAATTAAATAGCACAACACTGACATATCATCACTTTTTAAGTTGATATGGTGAACTTGCTAGCAAACAGCTGCTCATTAGCATTCATCTGGACTCATGTTTCTGGCTACCTGGTGATATTCAACCTCTCTTCGGCCCTGTTTTTGCTCTCCATCAACTCCTGAGGGAATTATCTGGCCAACTTATTATCTGAGTCCAACTTATTGCAATGATAACAATACTTTCCCATCCAACAATATTCTGTTGCACTGAAAATTCAATCAATTCATTTCAAATTAATTTGCATAAAGGACTGCAAAATAAAGCTCCTTCGCTCGTTTTCTAAAAAATATATAAGGGGCCATAATTTCTGTTGCATATAATGCTTTCTGAATCAAGTCAATCAATTATTCTATCTTTATCACACAATCAATTCCCATGTGAAACTGGACTCCAAGCCAGATCAATCGGCATGACTGTCAAAACAGGTCCTCCAAAGATCTTAAATAACAAGTTCCTGAATGACCTATTTAGAGTCACTTGAGATTATGCAATGGTATGTGTAACAGAATAGCGCAGGGAAAATGTTTTCACTGAACTAGACCCACCCGTATCAGATGTACTCTGTGTCATAATAAGGCATTATTAGCTTAACAGATATAGCAGGGTTTTTCTTCACACGGCTGGTAGGTTGGAAAGAAAGGTCACAACAGTTATTTGTAAAGCAATCTAACTTGGCCACGTGGCTTTAGATGTTGAGCTTTTTACTAAAGGAAAGCTTCTGTATGTTTGAGTGACATCAAGTATCTTCATCATATTTCATAGGATTGCATCTATTATGCAAAATTTTGAAACAATAATAACCAGGGTTTTTTTTGTTTTTTTTGACAGTTCGTCTTAATGGGAACATGGATGGCTGCACCAAATTGTGTGGCAGTCCACACTATAGTTTTTCAGATATTTCACTTAAAACCACAAATGTTCAGCTCATGGTGGCGCAACATGAAATGTCATCAGGTCACCAAAGTCATTAGAATTCATCACCTGGGGACAATGAATGTCTGCACAAAATTTCACTTCATCCAATAGTTGTTGAGATATTTTGGTCTGGACCAAAGTGACGGACTGACCAGCAGGGCTGCTAGCATGGCTAAAAATCCTCTTATCCAGAATACATCCAGGACATGGCTTAGGTACTTGAGCTACATTATATCTGAGGCCTTTGCTTTACCTCTCTTTACATCTCCCATGAGAAAGTAACCTATAGGATACATGATACACCTGTTCTCAGCTCTTGTATAATAAGTATATGGCAGGAATGTGTGGGAAAAACATGTTGCAACATCAGCTGTAAACAATACCTCAACCAAACGTGTGTGTTATCTGCCAAGAACGAAACTGGTTTGAAAAAGAAAACGTTATTGATTATTTCTGAATTACAAGCTGATGAGATCTTACATCTCCTCAGGCGTATCAAGGTTAAAGGTTCAGTTCATGAACATATTCTATTCTACTCTGTTCTGCAGCTATGTGTGGGATCCCTGTGCATTCCTTCCCCAGTGTTGCCAGTAAGGTGATTACTGAGTATCATTTCCTCTAGCTGTGGAAACCCATTTTCTGGGTCAGTGGACCCCACAAAAGGACTGATTGAGTCTTAAAAGGGGCTCCCTCAAGCATACGTTTGCTCTCCTTGTACACGAGACAATGGGCCCAACGCACCAAGCAAAGCGACAACGCCCTCGCAACATCACTGGGAAATCCTGTAACATCAGAAGGACAGGGCGCTTGAGTCAACAACACATCCGTCTCCATACAGCCTCTGTCTGATGTACAGTTGAAACGTTTGAAAACCATGGTTGAAACTTGTTGAAGAAAGTTTGTCACTGTTAAAGGACGCTGTTATTCATGGAGGTGGGATATTTCACTAAGACAATAACACTTCAATGTTGGCGCTGCGCGAAATGTCAGAGCATCACCAAAGTCACCATAAACGTCTGTGGAAACTTTCACGAGTTATGCCACTGACATGGTTAAAAATGTCTGAGGTTGATATCAGAGCAATTTACTGTCAATTCATTTATTTTTCAGGTTCTGTTTAGACATAAAATACACTCAGATTCACCAAGGTCCAATGTGTCTTTGTATCAGTCAAGGTCCTTAAGGTGTTTTGTTGTTTTTGTTTGTATCTTTTTATCATTCATTTCCGCTTCATCTGCTCATCATTTGTCCTCAGAATTGCTCATGCATGGTATCAGTGATGGTGAGGACAGGAGTGGAGGAGAAAGGAAGAGGAGGAGGAGGAGGAGGAAGAAGGGAGGGATCCGTTGCTCCCTGTGTAACGAGATTCCCAGCTAATCAGTGACTTTCCTGCGTTATCTCTGCCATCAGGACACTCGGGAGGCCGAGTAACCCAGGACGAGCTGATGTCATGCCGAGATGGGTAAAGAGGGGGAGGTGTGTGTGCACTTGTGTGTGTGCTTGTGTGTGTGTATGTGTATGTGTGTGTGTGTGTGTGTGTGTGTGTGCGTGTGTGCGTGCGTGGGGAAGGGAGCGTTCACCACAGACTTTGTTTGTGAGCGAGGGGCTGATT
The DNA here is from genome assembly GCF_002814215.2 of Seriola lalandi dorsalis. Lineage (NCBI taxonomy): Eukaryota > Metazoa > Chordata > Actinopteri > Carangiformes > Carangidae > Seriola > Seriola lalandi. The sequence goes on along the minus strand of NW_019524899.1, from coordinate 6,429 downwards.
TGAGTATTTTAGTGTCTGTGTGCGTGTGTGTTGTTGTGTCTGCGTGTGTGTTTGATATCCTCATGGATCCACAGATGAGGTTAAGTCACATGAGGATGACTAACTGTGCCCATGGACCATATGATGTAAGACAGACAGAACTGGTGAAAAGTGTGTGTGTGTGTGTTTGTTTGTTTGTGGGCACCAGTGGGAATTTCTTTTTTTTTTTTGGGTGGGGTGGCGGATAAGATTGGGGGGTTAGCTATTGTTCTCACAAATGTAAATCTGCATGTGTTTATGTGTTGCTTGACTCACAGTATGTGTATGCACATCCCTGTTTGTGTGCGTGTGTGGTTTTTGTATGTGTCAGAAAAAGACAGAACAAGGCAAGTACAAGGAATGCTTGCCACTCAATTTGTGCAAAGTAAGGCAGAAAAGTGAGTAATCTTTTCCGTGGATGTCATATTCTCATATTTGTCATAAAGTTTGACCAAAAGTTAAATGAGAACATTGATCGTTTTTATCAGCTCTATGAAGCAGTTGTCTCTTTTTTGTTTTGTTTTTTCATGGACAGGCCATCATTTTGCTCGTCTTTGGCTCAGTGAAACAACTTTCCAAATGTTCTATATTGACCTTGCAAATGTTTCATGAGGGAGGAAATGCGTTCAAAACATTTGTAAAACCTCAAGGATACACACCGTGTACTTTGGTGATAAAAGAACAATCCACAGGCACCTTGAAGTACGGAGATGGAGCCAGGAGGTGATTAGCTTAGCATAAAGACTAGAAATAGGGGGAAACCACTAGTCTCAGTTACATTCATCATCTCTTTGGAATGACGCAGAGTGGATGTACTTTCAGAGACACAGGCAGACGAGTATAAAAGCAGGTAGACAGGCAGGTCGATAGACAGGCAGGCAGAGAGACAAGCAACATTTTCCTGATTGCCACATGAGGTGTCCCTTACACTGCCCCACTCTGCACTCAATGGAAAAATGATCTCACTCCTTCAAACACCACTGACTTCATCCCCTGATGTTAGGCCGAAGAGAGGGCTGACATCAGTGCAGCTTTACCTGAGCGGAGCAAATATAGCATGACACGAGAAGGGAGTGGTCACTTAGCGTTGCCCGCAGTACGGGCCCAAGTTTTCTCAATGGAATATTGTTTTTATTATGTCATGCTGCATGGTGCTATACCCCCCCCCCCCAAAACATGAGCTGAGGAAGAAGAAAACAAGGTGGCATGTTACAAGAGGCTTCTCACACCCCGAGCTAGGCAACTTTATTAAAGGATAATTGTAGTTTATTTCCACTTGGGTCTTTCTTTCTGACTTTTGGCCATCCCTTGTGTTGGTTATGATAACATTGCACTCACTAAAGTAATTGCAAAGATCCGGGAAGAGAATAACATTGGAGAAAAGGCATCCAATGGGGCAAGAAGGAGAAGGCAAGAGAGGTTATAAGCAAGCAGTTAAAGTCAGATAAAAACCACTTTATTTGGAGGTAGAACTGAAAGTGAGTGCACCCGCAATGCCAGTAATAATCCATTAATGTACGGGAAAACAGTGCACACACAGCTACAGGAGCAGGAAACTGGTTTTCAAAGTATGACACATGTTTTCAATGGAATTTTGATTACTAGTTTTACCATTTGCTTTCATTATCTCTTGCAAATGATGTATGCTTTATGTATTTATTCTTAATAACCTGTCTGACTGTAATTGTGCAGAAATACACAAGAAAATAAGTACAAAAGGCAATAATCACATCAGCTTGCCTATAGTACCGAGGTTTCCTGAACAAATTTGCATATGTCGTGCATTATGTCTCACCCAGTCTATTTTTGGGAAGTACAGCACTGATTTCCAAAGACAAACTGTTTAACTACTCCTGAAGTGTGTTGTATTAGAAGATCCAGTGAATACACAGTAAATGTTTTGTGTTTAGCTCAGATGAGCACAGCTTATTCCCAATGTTAGGCCGCAGTCCCAAAGTCCACCCCCACTTACAGCCCTCCTATTCAGTCCATGAGGGCTCAGGGGCTTGTCCCACAGTGAAGTCAACAAGTGCTTGAGGGCTTTTTCTTGCAGTTTTGGGGCCCTTTATGCATGATTCATAGCTTCATTGTGTTGTCAAGTTAAATACAGGCGTCACGAGGAAAGTTAGAAGAGTTATTTTGAGTAAACCCGTCCTGATATGAGAGCGGACTGTTTGGTTTTTCAAAGATATCAAATGCGTCACATTAAATTAACTCTGCATTCAGTACGTGATCGTATCAAGGTACCAGCCTCTACTAAAAGTAACCCACAATTACCATAAATGTAGTGCTAATATCTCTGAGAGGCATCCAGCATCTGTCAAAGGACGCCATTCATTAGGGCCACGTTGCAGGAACCCACTGGCATTTCCACCCCCAAGGACACAGCATATGGTAATAGCCCTTAAACCATGTCCTCACTGCTGCTGAACGATCAGTCCCACATACAGTACATCAAGGGCATTCGTGCACATTCCTGGCCTGGCCAGATGGCACAGGATGGCACGGGTGTCAGTCTCACATACTTTGCCCTCTGTTTGCTCACTTCAAAGACAGAGAGGAGTGCCAGGCATTTTGTACATGTGGAGCATTAGCTGGTTCTTACAGGTGCAAAAGGTCACCTTTTATCTTTTGATTTGCTGTTATCATTGTGTGTGTGTGTGTGTCTGTGTGTGTGTGTGTGTGTGTGTGTGTGTGTGTGTGTGTGTGTGTGTGTGTGTATGTGCGTGTGTGTCTGTGTCTGTGTGGTTGAAGAGGGGCTTCTGACAGATTCATAAGCTGATATGTAGGGTATGTATGTTGTCCATGATTTACATTTAGCATTGTAATAATAACATTTGCCAACTTTAAATCTGTTTATCATTGTCTCTGAATTAAAACAATATTTGATCTACAAGTATTTCAATAATAAATGGTCACATCAAGAGCGACATGAAAAACATAATGAAGCAGTATAGTAGTAGTTCGCTGCTTTTAGGGAGTCAGTTGGTGAGTCCGCTACTGTTGTCCAAACTAAAATGTCTCAACAACTATTGGATGGACTGCCATGAAGTTTCTAGACATTCTTGGTCCCCAGAGGATGGATCCTAAGGATACTGATTTTTTCCTAACGTCTAACCGGGTGCCACGTTTGCTTTTGAGAGAAATGTCTCCTCAATCATTGGCTGGATCATCTTGGAATTTGGTGCAGATATGTAACATCCCTTGATTGTATTGATGATCTTTCTCTAGTGCCACCAACAGGTAAAAATTTCCAGTTATCCAGTGGAATTTCTTGATTTTCAACAAATGCATTAGCTCAAAATTTGGTATTGGCATTCATGGGTCCTAGTTGACAATAATGGCTTTGCTGATCTCCTGAGTTTTCCTCTGGCACCACCATGAGGTTGACATATGTGGTTCAGAGTAAAAGTCTTAACCTATAAAACTATAAAGTCATCCCTAAGTCTTTATCTAATTAAATGTTTTAGTGTGTCTAATACTTTGGTTTATGACCTAACGCTTGCAAACCCGACTGCAGGTTAAGCGCTCATTTGTATTTCGGCATGCTAATATGCTAAACTAGAAAATTCCAGGGAAATTTTGAATGCCATGGGGGCTACTGCCGGGATGAGTACATGATTTATTTCCAGTGTTCAAAAGTCACCCTGATCATATTCTGGTTTTGAGAAATGTCTTGATATAAAAGACTCTGATATAAAACGATGTCACATCCCTCCATCATGTATTATGTGGGAAATATCTCATACTCTGTCTTGTTTTTTGTTTTTTTTTTAAATGTATTTTTTTGGGCTTTTTGTGCCTTTATTGATAGAGCAGTGGAGAGAGACAGGATTTTATATGCCTTACTATACTTTGACGTTTTATGCCTTACAATACTATGACGTTTTATGATATTTCACGGAGTAGTATACTGATATTTTATATACCTTGCTATACAATGAGTTAGTGATCCAGCAGCATGGTGGTACGATGGTTAGGACTATGAGAAGCCTCACATTGAGAAGGGCAAGGGTTCAAACCCTCTTTTTAGGCTTTTATATGCTGTGACATTTTTGCGCCATCCTAAACTATGATGTTTTTTGACATTTTTATGCCTTACTATACAATGATGTTTTCATGACATTCTATGCCTAATGGACAATAACCTTTTATGATATATCATGGATTAGTATGCTAAGATATTCTTAATATCTTGCTATACCATTAAATTGTGATGCAGCAGCATCGTGGTGCAATGGCTAGGATTGTTGCTTCACAATGAGAAAGTCATGGGTTCAAACCCTAGTTTTGGGCTTTACTCTCTTATGATGCTTTTTGATATTTTCACACCAAAGTATACGATGAATTGTTTTTCCATTTTTATGCCTTACTATACTATAATATTTTATGCCTCACAATACTATGATTATTTATGATATGTCACGGAGTAGTATACTGATATTTTATATACCTTTCTATACAAGGCGCTCATAATGCAGCAGCATGGTGGTAGAATGGTTAGGACTATTCCCTCACACTGATAAGGGCAAGGGTTCAAACCCTGGTTTCAGGCTTTTATATACTGTGACATTTTTGCGCCATCCTATACTATGATGTTTTTTGATATTTATATGTCTTACTATACAATTATGTTTTCATGACATTTTATGCTTAATGGACAATCTTTTGTGATATATCATGGATTAGTATGCTAAAATATCCTTAATATCATGCTATACCATGAGCTTGTGATGCAGAAGTATTGTTGTACAATGGTCAGGACTGCTGCCTCACACTAGCAAGGTCATGGGTTCAATCCCTGGTTTGGGGCTTTACTGTCCTATGTTCCTTTTTGATATATTTTTTGCCTTACTATACTATGAGGTTTTTTGAAATTTTATGGCATACTATACTATGACGTTTTTTGAAATTTTATGGCATACTATACTATGACGTTTTTTGACATTTTCACGCAATAGTACACAATGAAGTTTTTTGGCATTTTTATGCCTTACTATACTGTGACGTTTTATGCCATACTATACTATGATGTTTTTTGCCATTTTTATGACTTAATATACTATGACGTTTTTTGAAATTTTATGCCTTAGTATACTATGAAATTTTTTGAAATTTTATGCCATACTATACTATGACGTTTTTTGCCATTTTTATGCCTTATAGTACTATGACGTTTTTTTGGCATTTTTATGCCTTACTATACTATGATGTTCTATGATATTTCAAGGAGTAGTATACTGATATTTCATATATCTTGCTATACAATGACTTTGCAATGTAGCAGCATCGTGGTGCGATGGTTAGGACTATTCCCTCACACTGAGAATGTCTAGGGTTCAAACCCTGGTATCAGACTTTATAATCCTGTGATGTTTTTTGATAGTTTCACGCTACAGTACGCGATTAAGTTTTTTGGCATTTTTATATGCCTTACTATACTTTGACGTTTTATGCCTTACAATACTATGACGTTTTATGATATTTCACGGAGTAGTATACTGATATTTTATATACCTTGCTATACAATGAGTTAGTGATCCAGCAGCATGGTGGTACGATGGTTAGGACTATAGCCTCACACTGAGAAGGGCAAGGGTTCAAACCCCGTTTTTAGGCTTTTATATGCTGTGACATTTTTGCGCCATCCTAAACTATGATGTTTTTTGACTTTTTTATGCCTTACTATACAATGATGTTTTCATGACATTCTATGCCTAATGGACAATAACCTTTTATGATATATCATGGATTAGTATGCTAAGATATTCTTAATATCTTGCTACACCATTAAATTGTGATGCAGCAGCATCGTGGTACAATGGTTAGGATTGTTGCTTCACAATGAGAAGGTCATGGGTTCAAACCCTAGTTTGGGGCTTTACTCTCTTATGATCCTTTTTGATATTTTCACACCACAGTATACAATGAATTGTTTTTCCATTTTTATGCCTTACTATACTATAATATTTTATGCCTCACAATACTATGATTTTTTATGATATGTCACGGAGTAGTATACTGATATTTTATATACCTTTCTATACAAGGCGCTCATAATGCAGCAACATGGTGGTAGAATGGTTAGGACTATTCCCTCACACTGAGAAGGGCAAGGGTTCAAACCCTGTTTTTAGCCTTTTATATACTGTGACATTTTTGCGCCATCCTATACCATGATGATTTTTGATATTTATATGTCTTACTGTACAATTATGTTTTCATGACATTTTATGCCTAATGGACAATCTTTTGTGATATATCATGGATTAGTATGCTAAAATATCCTTAATATCATGCTATACCATGAGCTTGTGATGCAGAAGTATTGTTGTACAATGGTCAGGACTGCTGCCTCACACTGGCAAGGTCATGGGTTCAATCCCTGGTTTGGGGCTTTACTGTCCTATG